>NW_024470381.1:324353-412998 GCF_900496995.4 Aquila chrysaetos chrysaetos | reverse complement strand
CACATGCTTGAACATGCTCCCCAACACACCCCAACACACTCCCACATGCTCCCCAACACAGTCCTACATGCTCAAACACACTTGAATGCACTCGAACACACTCCCTGACACGCTTCCACATGCTCAAACACGCTCCCACACACTTGAACGCGCTCCCCAACATGGCCCAACACACTCCCCACACCCTCAAACACACTTGAACATGCTCCCACACACTTGAACGCACTCCCCAACACTCCCACACGCTCAAACATACTCCCCAACATACTGCTGCACACTCAAACATGCTCCCACATGCTCGAACACACTCAAACGTGCTCCCCAGCATGCTCCCACATGCTTGAATATGGTCCCCAACACACTCTCACATGCTCAAACACACTCCCCAACACGCCCCAATACACTCCCACACTTGAACATGCTCCCACACGCTTGAACATGCATGCTTGAACACACTCCCCAACACGCTCCTGCACACTCATACATGCTCAAAACCACGCTTGGGCCCCCTCACATGTGCTAGCATGCACTCATGCATGCTCACAGATGCTTGTGCATGCTTGCACATGCTGACATGCACTTGTGCATGCTCAAAAAACCACACTCAGGCACGGTCATGCAACCTTGCCCACAAGTGTGCATGCTCAGATGCTCACATGCTTGTACACACACATTCATGCAGGCTCACGCATGCACGCTTGCACATGCTCATGTATGCTCACATGCACTTGTGCACACTTGCACATGATCATACGTGCTCACACTAATGCACGTTGCTTCTACATGCTCACACACACGTGCATGCTTATGCAGACTCACACATGCACCTGTACACGCTCAAAGAACACTCATATGTTAACATGCGCGCATGCACACACACTTGTGCACTGCTCACATGCTTGTGCACGCTCCCCCACACCTGCACATGCTCACACATGTTCACGTGCAGTCATGTGTGCTGAAAAAAACCCCACACTTGTGCATGCTCACATGCTCATGCAGGCGCTCCTCTATGCTCACACACTTGTGCACACTCCCACGTCCCCTTCAGCCCCCCCCCCCCGCCATGTACTTCTGCACACTGTGTGGCCTGGGGGGGGGCGGGCCCTAGCTTGGGGGGGGCCCGTGTCCCCCCTGACACCCCCCCCCCCCCCCCCCCCCCAGGCCACCCCTCCTGCCTGCAGTTCACCGTCAACATGACGGCGGCCGTGCGCACCTATCGCTGGCAATGCATCGAGTGCAAGTCCTGCAGCCTCTGCGGCACCTCCGAGAACGACGTACGGACCCCCCCGGACCCCTCCAACCCCCCCACGTGCACCCCAACATCACTGACCCCCCCCCCTTTTGTGTGTGTGTATGTCCACCCCCCAGGACCAGCTGCTCTTCTGTGATGACTGCGACCGGGGGTACCACATGTACTGCCTGAGCCCCCCCATGGCAGAACCCCCCGAAGGTGAGGGTTTGGGGATGGGGGGGGCATGGGGGAGCAGCAGGGATTATGGGGGGGGGGACCCCCCAACTCACCCCCCCCCTCGGTGTGTCCCTGCAGGCAGCTGGAGTTGTCACCTCTGTCTCCGGCAGCTGAAGGAGAAGGCGTCAGCCTACATCACCCTCACTTAGGGGGGGGGGGGCGGCTGGACCCCCCCCCCCCGCACCCCAAAATCCCTCCCCCAACCCCCCCCCCAACCCGCCGCCCAAATCCTACCGAAAGCCATAACGGAGCGGGGGGGGGGGGGGGGAAGGGGTGAGGGGGGGGGGGCGGGGGGGGGGGGCAAGACATTGCATGATGTGAAAATGAAGGGGGGGCAGCCCCTGTGTCCCCCCCCCTCCCCCCAGCCCGGGGGGGTTATTTATTTTAATTGGGGGTGGGGGGCAGTGGGTCCCCCCCTCAAGCTGAGCTGCTCCATGTGGTGGGTATCTGTTGTTCCTGGTGCAAAAGGGGGGGGGGAGAAGGGGGGGCTGGGGGGGGGTATCCCACATTGTGGGATGCCTGCTGTGTCCCCCCCCCAAAAAAAACGAAGCCGTGCCCCCCCCCATCGTGTTGTTGTCAGTGTGTGCTTTGAGTGTCTGTGCATTAAACCATGGGCAGAGTCGCCCCCCCCCGCCTCGTCTCTGTGCCCCCCTCCCTCCCCAGCACCCCAAAACGGAGGGGGGGCCGTGGTGTTGTCCTCCCCCCACTTCTATTGTCTTTCCGGCCCAAATTCAAGCTACAAAACACAGCCCTGGGGTGGGGCGGGGGGGCAGCATTTTTATTCCTATTAGCAAAAATTATGGGGGGGGATATTAAATAAGACAGTAAGGTCCATATAAAATAATATACATGCTCCCATATACACAAAGTGTGGGGGGAATTCTCATGGACCCCCCCTCAGGTTGGGGGGAGGGGGCCCAGCAGGGTTCACAATGCCCATTCTGCCCCCCCCCGCAACCGCTTCCCCCCCACCTCCCCCCAGTGCAGAAAATGGATAGAAAAAAGGCAAAAATAAGGTTAGAAACGGTGCAATTTATACAAATATAGTGTTTTATAAAGAAGATTTGGGGAGGGGGGTAGGAATTGGGGGGGGGGGGGGGGCGGGGGGGTTTTACCCTTCCTGAGCCGCTCGGGGCGTTGTTTCCTCTAGAAAATAATTTAGGTTTTCTTTTTTCCTTTTTTTTTTTTTTTTTTGTTGGTTTTTTTTTTTGGAGAAAGTGCTTGTTAGGTTCTTCGTTACGCCTCAAACTCTCCTGGAAGATTATTATTATTAATTATTATATTATTCATTATTATTATTCATGAGTTTGCACCCAAAAAAAAAGGGGCTGGGGGGGACTCTCACCCCCTTATTGCCTTTGCAGTAAACCCCCCCCCTACCCCAGCTCCAGCCCCTGCCTGCTGCTCCCGGCCGTATATGGGTGCCCATGGCAGCTCCCGGCCCCATATAGTGGCTACTGGGCACATATGGATGCCCTCAGCCCCATGTGGAGGCTCCCAGTCCCATATAGATGCCCTCAGCCCCATAGGGAGGCTCTTGGTCCCATATAGATGCCCTCAGCTCCCTATAGAAGCTCATGGCCCCATACGGAGGCTCTCAGTCCCCTGTGGTGGCTCCTGGCCCCATAGAGATGCTCCTGTCCCTACAGGGATGGTCCCGGCCCTATATGGATACCCTCAGTCCCATATGGAGGCTCGTGGCCCCGTATAGAAGTTCCTACTCCCATAGGGCTGCTTCTGTCCCTGCAGGGATGGTCCTGGCCCAGTATGGTGGCTCGTGGCCCTACAGCGATGCTCTTGACCCCATATGGATGCTCCCAGTCCCATACGGATGCCCTCAGTCCTTTCAGGCTGCTCCCAGTCCCATAGGGACATTCCAGCCAGCCCTGGGAGGGGGGTGGGAGGGGGGCTGGTGTCCCCAGGGAAATGAGTGACCCGGGGAGGGGAGGGTGTCAGTGTCCCCGGGGTCCCCGCGGGGGGGGAGCCCCCCCCTCGCTCACAGCTCTTCCTTCTCGACAGCGCCGGAGAAGATCCGGGCAAAACGTCGGAGCTGCCGGGCGGCCGAGTGCGATTCCTCCTGCAGCCGCCGGTTGTTCTGCCGCAGGTTGGCCACCTCCGCCTGCA
This sequence comes from Aquila chrysaetos chrysaetos, assembly GCF_900496995.4. Taxonomy (NCBI): domain Eukaryota; kingdom Metazoa; phylum Chordata; class Aves; order Accipitriformes; family Accipitridae; genus Aquila; species Aquila chrysaetos. The sequence continues at coordinate 409,403 of NW_024470381.1, read as the reverse complement.
GCACCACCTTGTCCTGCTTCTCCTGGGGGGGGGGAGAAAGGGGGGGGGGGCCGTGGTGGGGACACACACACAATGACACCCCACTGCTCAGCGTGCTCTGATGGCGGGGGGGGATGGGGACACACACTGCCCCCACCTCCCTGAGCCCCTTACCTTCTGCAGGTCGCTGTGGAGCTGTTTCAACATGGCTTCCAACTGGGAGACCTTCCCTGGCAGGTCCAGGGGCGGGGGCTGGCTGCGGGGGACAGACGGATGCTGTTGGGGGGGCCTGGGGACCCCGAGGTGTCCCCCCCCGACCCCACAACCCAGGACCCCAGGGTGGCCCCCACGCTCCTGCCCCATAACTGAGGGAGGGGGGACAGGAGACACCTGGCACCCTGGGGTGGTGTGTGTCCCCCACCGCTGCCACTCACCCACCAGCCCCATACCTGAGGCGGGGGACACAGACAACACACAGGACCCCCCACCACTCACCCACCAGCCCCATACCTGAGGGGGGGGCCCCCCCGTGGCGTCGGCTGCCTCTCAGGGGGCACAGGGGGGTCGGGGCTCAGCGCCGAGTCGGTGAGGGAGAAGAGGGAGACGGCTCTCTGCACTGTGAAGGCAGTTGCCGCCTCAGCATCCATCTTCCCGCCCCCCCCCCCCCGGTGGATGGGGATGGAGGGAGCCCTGCACCCCAAAATGGGGGGCACGCATTGTGTGTGTAGGACATACACACAGGCTTTTGGGGGGGGGGGGGGAATGCAGGGCACAGCTCTACCTTCATAGGCTTTGGCGGCATTCACGAGGCTGGACCACTCCAGCCCAGTTGCTGTATCCGGCAAAGGCATCATCCCAGGATCGATCCGGCGAAGGGGGAGCTTGTCCCGTGTTTCGGCCAGGGACAGCTCAGAGGCGGAGATGGCGGCTGTGGTGATAAGAGGTGCCATCAGGACAAGCGACACCCCCACCCCCCAAAAAAAAAATCCTACCCCGTATCCCTTTTTGCTCACATTTCTTCTCGGGGAGGCTGCCGTTGGCAGTGGGGGGGTGTTGCCGGCGGCTAGGCAAGGTGCTGGAGGGATAGGCGCTGGTGAAGAGGACGTCGGTGTCCAAGGATGCCGCTGCCGTCGCGCCAGCAGCGTAACCGATGTCCCGCCGCCCGCCACACAGGCTCTCATCCGACAGCGTCCGCTGGAGCCCTTTCTGTGGGGACTAAGCAGGGGCCAAAAGAAAGTGGGGTGACCCCCTGCCCGCAGCAAAAGGACACCCCCGCCCCCCCCGCCTTAACCCAGGACAAAGCCCAGCTCACCCCAGCTCTCTCCGGTTCCGGTGCGGCGCTGTCCATGATGATGAGTTTCTTGAGGTCATCCTCGATGGTGGATTTATAGCTCTTACGGGGGGAACGTAGATCCCGCAGCGACGCTCGCAGTCGCGGCTGCCCAAAAACGTTCTTGGTGTTGGCGTCCACCTGCCTGTCACACAGAGGGGGCTGAGACCGTGCCAGGACCCCACCCTCATCATCCCCCCAGTAAGGTCCTTTTTGGAGTGTCCAAGACCCACAGCCTTCACCATCCCCCGTCCCTGCACTTACTTTTTGGGATCCGGTGCGTCATCGGCACGTTTCCAGCCTGTGGCATGTTTGTTCCTGACCGTCTGCTTGGAGAAGAAGGATTTGGGAACCGAAGCAGAAAGCTGGGAGGCGTGGGGGGGCCGGGGGGTTTCAGCCGAGGGGGTTTTGTAGCCAGGGTAGCCCAGCCGTGGGTTTGAGCTGCTGGGGAAGACAAGCAAAGCTCACCATAGGGAAAAGGGGTGCAGGCATTGTGCCCTGCACCCTACCCCCAAAGGCTGGGGGCATGCAGTACCTTCCCCATGGCGGGGGAGTCTCTTACCTGGGCTGCTTGAAAGGATCGGGGCTGCTGCCGGGGGTCCCCGAGGCTCCGGGGGTCCCCGCTTTATGCCGATAGCTTTTACCCTGGCTGCCGGTACTGACGGTTGGGGATGGTTCCCTCTTCTTGTCACCGGGATGGACGCCGTCATCCTGCAAACCGGCGTAGGACGCCGAGGGGGTTTTGGGGACCTTGTCCCTCTGCGATGCTGGGCGGGGGGGTTTGGGACCGGCCCCTCCACTGCCGCCGCCGGCAGGGCTGCAGGCGTAGAGCGTGGTATCGATGCCGCTGTCGCTGGAACCGCCTTTGGAGAGGGGATCTGGTTCGGTTTCGACGGGATCAGGAACGTCAAACCAACGGTCGTCGCTGTGGTTGCTGGAGGCGTTGCTGGAGAGCGTGTTGCTGCTGGAGTGGCTCGAGTACTGCGTGTCACCCTGCTGGGACAGCCACAGCAACCCCCCCTGCCCATCACCCTGGCGTCTGGGCTTCCCCCAAAAGGGGAAAAGGGGGGGGGGGGGGCTCCCACGGATCACCCCATTGCTTCCAAAGTCTCCGTGAGGGACTCTGGAGCTTCTGAGCCCGAGGGATGGCTCACCTTGGAGTGCCGGTTGGGAGAATCCTTGCCCGTCGGTTCCTGCCTGCCGGATCGTTTGCTCCCGCCGCTTCCCGGCAACCTGGACTGTGCCGGCACATGCCACAACGGCTCTGCAACGTCACCAGAGAGGCCACCCTTGACCCCAAAGGTCCATCGCAGGGGTGACGGTGCAGTGTCCCTTGGCTCTGCCCGCTTTACCATACCTGGTTTGTGCCGTTCCATGGTGCTCTCGTGGCTACTGAGCCCCCCAGACGAGGAGTCACCGCTGGAGGGGCCGTCGTGGCCAGCATGCGGCTCGAAGGGCAATGGCGGCCGCTGCGAGGCAACATACCTACGAAGGGAAAGGGGTAACGGGTTGAGCTCCCACCCCAAAATGCCAATGTTTCTCCCTGATTTGCACCCATGGGACCCCAGAGGGTCCCCGCAGCAGTCACCCACCTCTCTGGAGAGGGTTTATAGCGAGCGTAGGCTGTCCCGGCGCTGCCCGGTGCGGAGAAGCTGCCCGAGGGCTGCCGGTACGGCTGCGCCCTCTCCGTTCCCGCCGGCGAGGAGGAGGTGGGATGGGGAGTTTCGGGAAAGCTGACTGGCCTGGCTCCGCGGATACATGCAGGAAGAAGTGGGAAATAAGGGATTGTCCTTGCTCCTGCCCACGCTTCCAGAGCGGGCAAGACCAGCAGCTGCCGGCCAACACCTGGAACTGAGCTGGGGAGGGTGCAGAGAAGCCGCTCTCTGCCAAAACCTGGAGCTGGGCCGTGCTCGGCCACTGTCCTTGCCCCCATCCCAGTACCTCACCTCTTGCTGTGCAGGGGTTGCGGCTCCCGGTAGGGCACGGTGGGCTGCTTGGTCGACCGGCTGATCGCTTGCCCGTGGCCAAGCGCCAGCGGCTCAGCCCATTTACTAGCCGGAGCCGTGTTGTGCGAGGCCGGCCCGCTCCATTGCCAGCCGGCGTTGCTCCGGTACGGTGGGCGGTAGCCAGATGGCAAACTCTCAGTCTCTCCCTTTGGTTCCACGCTGCTTATCTCCAAGGATTCAGCCCAGCCCCTGCGAAACCGGTGGCAATCATGCCATAAACACCACTGGCTTCATGCCATAAACACCAAAGCCGGCACCACTCTGCGCTTATGGCACATGAAGCTGGCCAGTGCCACCAAAACCGGTGCCTGGCAGGACTTTAGCCAGAACCATCCTGTCCCAGGCAAAACAACGTCCTTCCCGCCTATTTAATTACGATTTAATGATTAATTAATCATATCAGCGGTCTCGCCTTCCTGCCCGATGCGTGGACGTGACCGACTTAGTCGCGCACAGGGGAAAAGCAGGACACCCCAACCCAAAAATATCCCCACCCCCCAAAAACCTGCCGGCAAGGGGTCTGCCGCCAGCTTTCCACGATGAAGGTTCTGAACCCGGTGAGCGGGATGGGGCACTGTATTAAGTGACAGAAAGGGGATATTCTCCAAAGCCTGGAGACTTTGCCAATCGTTGATTGGTTTTAATTAGGCTTTGCGTGCCCATGCCAGGGACGGGAAGGTCCCCGTGGGTGAGGTCTGCTCCGTGCCCCACCAATCCCTGGCTGCTCGGGGGGCTTTGCTCTCAAAAGCTTTGGGAGAAAAGCTGGGCTTGCAGGAGCAGATGGCGATGGTGGCTTCTTTGTGTGTCCCCCCCCTCAAAGCCACCACCTACCTGCGAGGGGCTCCATCCTCGTGGGGTGGGATGATGACGACCTTAACTGTGACGGAGGTCCGCAAGAGGTCAATCATTTGGTCATGGGTGAGGGTTACTACCGCCACCTTACAAATCTCCACCAACCGGCTGCCCTGCCGCAAACCGGCCTGCCAGGCGAAGCCGTAATCCTCCACCTCGGCCACTGTCCCGTCATACTTCACGTGGAAGCCCAACTGGCCCAGCCCATTCCTCCTCAAGGTCATGTCCACTGTCTCGCAGCCATCTGTCATCACCTGGGGTCATGGGAAAGGATGGACGGATGGCAGAGAAGGGGCTCACACCCACCGCATGGCTCCTCCAAACCTCTGTTTGCTCAACAACCCTCAAATCCTCCCCGCCTCTTGTCCCGCAGCCAGCCCTGGCCCCACCACAGTCCTCACCCACCACCTCAGAGGGGATTTTTCCCCCCCTTTCCCAAAGCCCAGATCTCCTCTGCACTGGAAAACATCCCGAGCACATCATCTGCATTTAAGTAGGACCTACACAAACTTGGGGAGGGGACGGAGGTCAAGGTTTTTTGGTTTTGGAGGCTCACCTTCAGCCTCTGCACAATCTCCTTGATGTCCTCGGGGCCGCCCTCGGCCGCCCGGATGAAGATGTGATCTCCTCGGCCATAGAAGATCTTGACAGTGGAAGCATCGGCGGTCCAGCCGATGACGTCCCCGCAGAAACAGTTGAAGACCACCTCCTTGGCGCTGAGGTCAAGCAAGACCACGAATTCGTTGGAAATACCCAGGGCGCAAGCAATCTCTGCTCCCCGGGCAAAATCCTGAGCGGAAACACGCCAGGCAATGGCCCCCGCGCTGTGTTGCTCGGCCCCCGCTCGGGCTTTCGTCTTTTCCTTCTTCTTGGAAGCCAGTGAGATGAGGTTGAACTTTCCAGCGGAATCGATAGGAGTGTTGGTGACGCAGTTTTCAGCCAGATCCTTCAGGTATTCCTGCCGGGTTCGAGTAGCCATGGTGTGAAATTTGTCCGATTTGTGAGCGGCGTTCTCCGCGTTGATCACCTTGGCCAGCAAGAAATCTCGGAAGACGTCGGATTTGCGGAAGGTGATGCCGTTGGGGATAGGGGGTCCGAAGGGTGGGACGTCTTTGGACCTGGTGACAGCCACGCTTGGGGGATGGAGAGGAGAACTGGTTAGGGTCACTTGGCTTTGATAAAATTATAGAATCATGGAATCGTTTAGGTTGGAAAGACCTTTAAGATCATCATCAAGTCGAAGCTTTAACCACACACTGCCAAGTCCACCATGAAATAATGTCCCCGAGCGCCACATCTACACGTCTTATAAATCTCTCCAGGGATGGTGACTCCACCACTTCCCTGGGCAGCCTGTTCCACTGCTCAACAACCCTTTCCGTGAAGGAATCGTTCCTAATATCCAATTTAAACCTCCCCCAGTGCAGTGCCCTCACAGGACTCATTCTCTAGACCCTTTACCGGCTTCACTGCCCTTCTCTGGCTATGCTCCAGCACCTCAATCTCTCTTGGGGCCCAGAAGCCACCATGGCAGTCGAGGTGCCGAGCACAGGGGGACGATCCCTTCCCTAGTCCTGCTGGCCACGCTATTCCCGATACACGCCAGGATGCCGCTGGCCACCTGGCCACACTGCTGGCCCATCTTCAGCCGATCCTTTTCCAGCCTGGGGTTCTTGTGACCCAAGCACAGGACCTGGTGCTCAGATTTGTTGAATTTCCTCAGCCCATTGATCCAGTCTGTCCGGATCCTTCTCTAGAGCCTTCCTGCCCTGTCCTCAAGCAGATCCAATGCTTCCGCCCAACTCGGCAAGCCCAAGGTGGGCTCGATCCCCTCCTCCAGATCACTGATAACGATATTAACCCAATACTGAGCCCCAGGGACTGGCCGCCAACAGGATTTGACTGCCTTCACCCCTATTCTGATGCCCCAGTTGTTTTAAAGAAGCTAGAAGCATGGGAGAAACCTCCATGCCACCCTCACGTGAGGCAAACAGCCCCCCGCCCCAGCTGTAGGCAGGCCCCGAACCCAGAGCCCCTTGGACACGGTTCGGCCGTGGCGGGGGTGTACGGGGGCTCACCTATAACAGACATTGTCGGTGCAGGGGTTGTGGGCTCGGACGATGATGAAGACGTGCTGGAAGTGGGAACGGATATTTTGGGGGGTGAAAGGTAAAGCTCCGGGTTCTTGGAAGATGATGGTGACGATGTCGTTCCCTATGTGCCTCTTCCTCAGCAGCTAGAACAATAACACAAAGGATGGTTGAGCCCCAGACGGACAGACAGTCCCCAAACCACCATGCCTGTGCACGATCTGGGGACGGAGAGCCCCAAACCTGCAGTGGTGGGGCAAAAACCAGTTTGGGAATGGGGGGTAGTTACCTGCTGCCGGTTGTTGGGGGTGTAGGGGAGCATAGTGGAGACGTGGAACATGATTTCGTAGTCCTGGTAGGTGGTGTAGAGGGAGTGGGTGCCGGTGGAGTCGGCTGCAGGGGCGGGGGGAGGCAGGTGGTCAGGTAGGTGGGGGTCCCCGTGTGTCCCGCCCACCTCTTTCCACTGCAAACGGAACCCCGTGTCACTCACTTTTGGTGTCCAGCTGGGCCGCGTACTTGCTGAAGGCTTTCAGGCAAACCTTCTCCCCAAGGAGGGAGAGGAACTCCTCGAAGGGGGGTCCTGCATCCTCGTTGTTGTACATCTCCTCCTCCGAGCTTTGCCCGGCTTTGCAGTAGAGGATGCCCACCTTGTGCCTCCGGCAGAGCTGCAGGGAAGAGCAGGGGGGTCAGCCACGGTTCCCCCCTGCCCCCTCTAAGGAGCCGACAGGACCCCCGTTCTGTCCCTGTCGCCACTCACCCCTTGCTCATCCAGTTTGAGAAGCTGCTCGGTGACCTTGGGCGTGTTGATGGCGAGGCGCAGGCAGTGGATGTTGAGCTCCGGGATAACGTATTCCAGGGCATCCTTCAGTGGGAGTCCCCGGACCGTCCCGTGCTTGGTGGCAGTAGGGGTGGCATCCTCCAGGATGGAACCGCGCAGGGTGACCAGCTGGGAAAAAATAAGGGGGGTGGGAGAAAAAGGGATGGTTAAGCACCTCGAGTCCTGACGGGAAGAGAGACCTTCCATTGGGCCAGGCATGGCCCCTGCGGGAACAGACCCACGGGCACGTTTTCCCATTCCCAAACTGGTTTTCGCGCCCCCCTGCCACGGCAATGTACCTCACTGGTCCGGAAGATGATCCTGTACTGGTACTGGGGGCCATGGTCCTTGTGGTCTTCCAGCTTCTCCCGTTTGATGCTGACAGCCACCGGGCCTAGCTTCTCATCCACGCCGAAGTAGTTAGAGTGCTCTGGTGAGAAAAACAGGGATGGAAGACACACGGCGGGGGGAGACACGCAGGAGCTGGAGGTGGGGGGACAGAGGAGTCATCACCGTGCCCTTTCCTACCAGCCCAGCCCCGTAACAGCGAGGGGGGGATGGAGCTGGGTGTACCCCAGTGACACTCCTACCCTCCCTGGCTTCTGAGGAAGGATTTTGAAGGGGACTTTAAGAGCAGGTTGCACCCTCCGATCATTACAGGGGACGTAAAAGGCCGGCTTCAGTGTCCCCCAGGCTCTCACAGCAATGAGGTGAGGCTGCAGACCCCCCAAAATACCCCCAGAGTGCCCCCCCCCTCACCTTTGCCATGGAAATGATCCCGGTAATAGCGAGCACCAAGGTCCACGTGCTCAACGCTGTAGTGCTTGAGCCGATTGGGGTTCCTCTGCAGCTCCTTAGGGACCTCCAGCACCGAGACGCCAGCATTGGTGGGGCGTACATCGAGGGCAGGCTCCGGGAAGCCCCCCTCGACTGTTGGGACCCCCGGGGAACCCACCGAAGCTTTGGGAGAAGAAACTGACATTGCGCTCGCCGCTGCCGCCGATCTCATTGCGGAAATGGGGGCAGCTGAGGAGAAGCTCGTTGCTGGTGTTATCCCCCACATCGTGCTCCAAATTCTCTTTACAGTTAAGGTCCTCGGTGCTGGCAAATGCCGGATCCGATCCTCCCAACCCACTGGCACGAACAGTGGCGGCCGAAGCGGCCGAGGCGCCTGTGGTGGTGTTTCGCCGTTGGGCTACCACGGCGCGGTTGACGGCCACGGCGTTGAGGTCGAAGAGGATGCTCTGCACGTCGTAGTGGGCGAAACTTTTCTGGCACACCCAAGCCTTGCCTGGCTCTGGTGCCCGCAGCTCCTCTGGCTCCTTCCCTGGCTCCCCCTCGTTTCGGCCGCTCCGGAGCTTCTTGAAGATGGATTCGCCTCCAGCATCACCTTTGGGACACCTCCTGCGGGGTTTCTCCTTGGACTGCATCGACGGCTCATCCCGGGGCCCATTCCTACCCTCCGTCTTGATCCCAGAATATGATCCTGAAGGAAAACCAGCTTCCCCAAGACGCTCGGGCGTTGCGGCTCGCCGATCCGGCTTCTTGGTCCGAAATTCATTGAGCATATCGAAGAAGCTTTGCTCTGAGATGCCCTGCACGTCAATGGAGGAGGTGCTGCCATACTCACGGAAAAGTCCGGTGGCCCCCCCCCAGTTTGGTCCCCCGTGGCTCCACCGGCTCCTCCGGGTCACACTCGCTCAGCGTCACCTCGCTGCTGCTCCGGTGCCGCAGTGGTGCCAAGCCCCTTGCTGGGGAACGGGGCCACCCCTCCTGAAATTCCACGTCCTTGGATCGCCGCCGTGCCAGGCGGTGAAGGGCCTTAAAGCCTGAAACGCTGGTGAGGGGCTGCTGCCCGCTGGCAAAACCCCGGCAGCAAGCAGCATCCCGGCTGCCTGCTGCCTCCCGGCATGGGCTGGTGCCAGCAGGGGGGTCCTTGACAGCGTCTCTCTTGGGGGGGCCAGTCAGCGATGCGGGCGCGCACCCCCATTTTGGGCACGGCCGGTGTGGCAGTGGCCAGGCGAGGGGGTTCACCCCCCACCGTCGGCACACTGCCATTTTGCGCCCAAAATGCCGCTGGGCAAAACCCTCAGCATCGGAGCCGTCGTGCCGCGGGGGGTGGTGGGAGCTCATGGTCCGGTGCCGGAGCCGAGCTGAGTCAGGGGGACAGAGCCCTTCATTGCCGCTGCCGTGCTGGAACGGCCTCCATCGCTGCCGTCTGGCTTCCAGCAAGCGAAACCCTGCGACGCCTGGCTTCACTGCGCTGCTGCCGCATGGTTCTCCTCAGCATCGGTGCTCACGCCGGGTGCTGTCACATCTCCTGGGTCATCCTATAGCAGAGAGGGGGGAAGAGCAGAGGGTTAGTATAGCAAGCATGAACACCATGGGATTATTTTGGTGGGGAACCCTTCCAGGGATGAAGCACCCCCCACCCTCTCTGGGCAACCTCACCACTCTTATCGTAACAAATTTCTTCCTTCCGTCTAGTCCGAATCTCCTCTCTTTTAGCTTAAAACCATTCCCCCTTCCCTATCGCGACAGGCCTTACTAGAAAGTCTGTCCCCATGAGTATTGAAGAGCCACGAGGTGCCTTCTCCAGGCTGACCAAGCCCAGCTCTCAGCCTTTCCTCATAGCAGAGGTGTCCCAGCCCTCTGACCATCTCCGTGGCCTCCCGCTCCAACAGATCCACATCCTTCTCATCCTGAAGACCCCTGGACGCAGCGCTGCAGGTGGGATCTCATCGGAAAAGAGGGGGAGCATCACCTCCCTCAACTTGTTGGCCACACTTCTTCTGCTGCAGCCTAGGATCCGGTTGGCTTTTTGGGCTTTTCATCTACCAGTAACCCCAAGTCCTTCTCTGTTCTCCGTTCACATTCCCTTGTCCACTGATCCAGTCACTGTCTTGTAGAAGGTCGGTCAGATGAGACTTGGCCTTGGTGAAGCCACACTGGCTGTTTCGAATCACCTCCCTTTCCTCCACGTGCCTTTGCAGAGCTTCCAGAAGGATCTTCTCATGATCTTCCCAGGCACAGAGGGGAGGCAGACAGGTCAGTAGTTCCACCCTTCTTAAAACCAGTGGAAAGACCCCTTTCTCCGGTCTTCTGGGGACTTCACCTGACTGCCATGACTTTCCTGGAAGAGCGGCTTGGCAAGTCCCTCAGGACTCAGGGATTGACCTCTGCGGGTCCCATAGACTTAGTTGGAAGGGACCTACATGATCATCTGGTCCAACTGCCTGACAGATTTGGGGCTGACCAAGAGTTGGAGTGTGTTGTTAAGGGCATTGCCCCGATGCTCTGATTTATCCAGATCCCTCTACAAGGGCTTCTTGTCCCTTAAGAGAGTCAACAGCATCTCCCAGTTGGGTATCACCAGCAAACTTGCCTTCAACTCCTGCCTCCAAATGGTTGATCAATAACTTGTATCCGTTGAGGTTCCTCAGGTGGTCTCGAATCCAATCTTCTCCTGCACGGGGAAGGATTTTGCTCCTTGAGCTCCATCCACTTGAGAGGTACGGGAAGAGATTGCCGAAAGAGCTCCCGAGTCCCTCAGCCTTCTCCTCGGTCGTCTCCAGTTTGCCAACCCTGCTTTGGTTTTCTCCACTGGGATCTTGCGAAGCCAGAGCCCCGAGGCAGCTCGCTGCTGGCAGGGTTCGGGATGGACAGACGGACGGACAAGTCTTAATCCGTCTGCGTTGGGCATTAACCTACACTGGCACGGCAGCCAAGCCTCCTCTCCTGTCCGGAGCTCACCTAATCCCCGCTAATTACGCTGCAAGCCGGCTAAGATCACATCTGTTGGGAGGGGATGTTAAATCAATACCTGAAAGCCTTAATTAAATGCAGCCTAATGAGTGGGCAGCAGGTACAAAGGCAGATCTTCTCAGAGGAGCATCCCCAGCTGGCAATGCCAGGTCTCACTGGCAATAATTCCCCTACATCCCGTGGGAAGGAGCTTGGGCAAAGCTGGGCGGTGAGATCGGGGCTCCCAGTTGAGGCTTTTTGGGGTATAATGCCCAGTTTTGGGGCACCGGCATCAACCTCCCCTTCACCAGCTCCTCCAAGGGTAAAGACATATTTGCAGAATACACAAACTCTTTTTTCCAAAGAAAACTCCTCTTCCCACAGTGGCGCTGGTTACTGTGGGGACACAGTGTCCCAAAAACCCCTTTTTATTCACTGAATCTGGGGAGGAATGACCCAAAATAAGCTAAAAATACTCCAAAAAAAAAAAAATCAACTAAAGACTCTACCCTTTGCCAAGCAGGAGAAGGGTGGGAGGAGGAGGAAGAGGGTGATGATGATGCTTTTCCAGTTCCTCCTCAGCCCATCCCGATTTGGGAAAGGAGCGGGAGATGAAATCCCACTGTCCCATCCTGGATCCGGAGCCGCCGGGCAAAAATAACCAACAACCCCATCTTCGGAACATATTTCTAAATCCCTGCATTATGTGGAAAACTCGAGGGTTTTGGATTTATCTGACAAACCATCCGCGTTCCCCCCCCAAACCGCAGCATCACCCACCATCGTCACCCCTTCAGGCTGAAAATAGACATCAGCAATTAATAAATCCCGTCTTTCCGCCCCAAAAACGGCGCCTGACATTCCTCCAGCGGCAAGCCCCTCACCCGGGCTGTGAATCGGCGGGTGATTAATTAAATCCATCTGTATCCCACTACAGAGCATCGCGCCTGGTAGGAGAGAGACCCTCTCCTTCCTTCTTCAAGCCTCCAAATTACCCAAATTTGGATTAAAATACAGCGGAGAGGTGAGGAATAACCAGATTTAGGGATTTAAACCAAAGCAGAGCCTAACCCAGGAGGGTTCCAAGACCACTCTGTGCCAATTCTCACGCCCCGACACCCCAAATTGGTGGCTGCTCCACGGCAGCTTTTATTCCTAGAAATGCCCCCCCCCCCCCATTTTAATCCCCCTCTTGAAATAATCTCATTTAATCTCTTGCCAACAGCCGCCGAGATGAAGAGGGAAGATGAAGATGAAGTGCTGGGGAACTCCTGGGAGGAGGTTTGTACCCATGAGGATACAGGATTCCTGGGATGCTCTTCCCAAAAAAGAGATGCAGGAGAATAAACCTGCAGCCAGGGACGATGGGTCCCCTCTTCCTGCGGTCGTATGACCCCAACCGGGAAGATTTAGGGGGATTTTTTTTCCTTCCTCGGATGCTGCATGAGCCCTCTGAACCAGCTATGAAAAAATATATCGCCTCCGTTCCTTACGGCCCTTTAGGGCTTCAGAGCTACTTTTAGAGGCAAAAAAAGAGCGGTTTAGTATCTCACTAGGTTTTTTGCGGTGTCTATTCCCTATTTATTCCTGTGGCAGCCCCGTGTTTTGGGGAGACCCCCAATCTCTCCAGGATCTCCCCCAGATCGACATTTCCAGCATCTGATTATCCAATTTCTACGTCACCAGAGCACCGCAACTCGAATTAATGATGTTGTTATCCGCCAAGCTGGGCTCCTGCTCCAGCAGGAATCAATCCACGAGGGAATCTCATCCTATTTCTTAGCATAAAATATGGGAAGAGCCCCCCCCCCTCAACATCCTTCTTCCCCCTCCAAGCCTCTACAGGCTGAGGGAGGGCGGAACAAGCCTGAAAGATTAACTGCAGGGTGTTAATTTTTTATTTTAGCCATGCTGGGGAAACCCGATGGCACCGACACCGGTGGCACCGTGCCGGGTTTTGCCAGCACCGGCCAGAGCCGGGTCCCTGAATCCTTCTAAGGGGTCCCAGCACGGGGATAAGCAACGGTTCAGGAGCTGCGTCATGCCCCACAGACCTAATTTAGGGTAATAAATTGAGGAAAAGGCTTAAACAACCCCCCCGGCTCAATCCCACTCTCTCAGTGGAACCCAAAATTGGGATTTTTGAGCCCAATCCTGCTGCTCCAGAGCCAAAGCTGTAATTTGCACAAGCAAGACCCAGCCCTTCCCAGCTAACGAGGGGGGAGGGAAAGAGGTTTTAATTATTAACCACAGGCTTTTGATAAATTAAGTGACAGTTTTTAACTCTTTTGTATCCAAGATGCCTTCGTGAGCTAGAGGAGAAAGTCTGACCCTGCCTATTTCCAATTAAAAATAAAGATTTAATGACCCGCGTGGTCCTTTCTGCCTCCTGGTTGGGCCCAAATGAGATCAAAATCACCCCAAAATTCGCTGCCGGCTCCTTCTCCTCTCCTCGGCACAGGTTTGCTACCGATAGGGGATGCCGAGGCGTACATTCTGCATTGCTTCCCAGGAAAAAAAAAAAAAAATCATCCCGGCACTCTTTTGGGATGAAACAGCCCCAAAAAGATGCTTCGGGAGCAGGGGGGTTTAGCTGGGGAGGGGTTGGGGTCACCCTGGCTTTCCCAACACTTGGCCCGAGCCAAACCTGGCTCCAGGTACGAGCCAAGACTAAAACCAACCGATGGCCAAGACAGAGAAGAAATTAGTAAAGCAATTAAGTGAAGAGGTTGGCAACTTTGTGCTTAATTAGGGGGTGGTTAAAGCCAAATCATCCCCATTACCGGGCAATGAGAATGCCATTAATTTTCTCAGCGCAAAAAGGGGGGAAAAAGGGGATAAAACCCGAGCCGGGACCTCATCGGCGAGCTGATCCATCTCCCTATGCTTTATCTGATGGAGACGGCTTAATTAACGCTAATCAAATGAAAGGCTTTTTCAGCACAGCCATAAATACGGACAAATTCCTACTTGCCTGGGCTCCGGGGGACGTGCCAACGTGGAGATCTCGGCTATCTCACTTCGGGATGGCAGTGCCCGAGGATGGGGTTGGCCAAAACACCGGGATATTTCAATAAATTATTGTCCGGAGCAAAAGAGCTCGTTAAGACGCAGCCCCGCCCCGTGAAATCCCCCCAGATTTGGCCCCTTCGCTGGGTTAAATCTATTTTTTTATGCTACGTCTCACTGTAAAAACACGTCGGACGAGCTGTAATCCTCGCCCGGAGGGGACGACGGTTTCTGGCCGGCTCAGCGTCCGACTGTTGGAACAGTCGTGATGAAGAGGAGGGGCGCGAAGCTCCTTACCGGGGTGGAGGGTGGGAAGAGGGGTCTCCTACGGCGCTCCTGGCGTCCCTTGGGTCCAAATTTGATGAGGAACTCTGGATTAAAATGAAAAATAAAGAAATGGTTTAAAGTTTCACCTAGGGAAGGGGTGGGCTCACGCTGGTGCGATCGACCCGCGCAACTTCCCGAAGCATGGAACGCTGTTAAAAAATGGGGTCACACCTCAAGGGCCTCAACCGCCGCCCCGTTCTTGGGATTTCCAAGGGATTTGGGATTTCTGCTCCTCAAAAAAGCTCTGGGGAGCTGAAAAACCAGAAGGAAGAGGAATGAAGGGGCAGTGTGGAAGCTGGGGAAGGGGTAGGGAGACAAGAACGGCAATCGCGTTGCTCCGAGAGGTTTTAAATGAGAATATAAGCTGCTAAAAAAGCCCAAACCTGATAAATAAACCCCAAAACCAATCCTCAAAAGCAAATGCAAACAGATAAAAGCAGCAGCCAAAGCAAGCTGAGTGGAGCTGCTCGCCCAAGCAGCAAGCACCAACCTGCAGAAGCCAGGCAGGGAAGTGCAGCCAAATCCATGCCGAGCTTGTGGCCCCCCCCCCCCCCAAAAAACAACTAAAAGCCCATCCTTCCCCCCAAAAAAGCCAAGCAGCATTGGAGCCTGCGAGTGGGAAGTAACGGCAGCCTCGTTACTGGCCAAAAATTAAGGCAAATTGGGCTTTTCAGCGATGAAATTAATGAGGGGGGGGCAGGTGAAGGCGGGCCGTCGCCCCGGGACCCCCCCCCGACTCCTAAATAAACTGAAAAGGCCCCTCATGCGGCAGCAAGGATGCAGGTCTCAAGCAAAGCCCGTCAGCGTATCCTCATTAGCAGCGCCTCGTTAGCAAACAGCCCCGACTCGGCCTCGCAAATAGGTCAGGACGAGGCAAGTTTGACGACGGGGATTTAATTAAAAAGAAAATAAAAATACGCCTTTGATAACCTGCGGGAAGGTTTCGCAGCAGCTTTTTAGTGAGGTGGGGGGGGCCAGGGGGGTGTGTGAAAATTAGGAACAGGTACCGGGACTGCAGCACTGAAAGCACGGCCTAGAAATTTGGGGTGCCCCGACCCCCACCCCCCCAAATGCTGCCCCAAGCTCATTTGCATAATATCCCGATCGTTTCCCTGCGTTTAATTGCTGCCCCGACCTTGGCGGGAGGAGGCTTCGCAACGCTCGGGGAGGGGTTTTATTTTTTATTATTATTATTTCCCCAACGGAGCTGGGCAAAGCTGAAGCTCCTGCCAACGTGGCACCTGCGCAGGTTTGCCCCCCCTTCCCATGCCAAAACCTTGCCAAATTAACCCATTTTTTCACTAAATGAGGAAAAAGAAATCCCACCTTTTGGGATCTGTACGGTTCCGCCCCCCCCAGCTCAAACAAATCCTGTTTATACCGGGGACAAAGGGAATAATCCCGTGGCAGTTTCACTTCAGCATGCTTGGGTTGGGGGGGGTGTGGTGTGAGTTCAGAGAAACCCTGGCTGGTTTTTGGGGGAGCTCTGGGTTTTTTTGAGGGGGTTTCTGGTTATTCCCTGCCCCCCTTTAAAGAAAACAATTCCAGCGGAATATCTTTTCCGAGGGGAATTTGGAAGCCAGAACTAAGTTTAAACTTAATAAAAATAAAGGCTTGAATTTATAATTATCTGTTAACACCCACCGAGTCCCAGTAGAAAACACCGTGGGCCCCCCCCTAAAAAAATACAACTGCCGGGTCCCCCCCCCCCTCACTGCCGGCAGCATTTCGCAGCCAAACCAGACCTGTGGTATACCCAAAACCCCGTGGTTTAACCTCAAAAAGAGGCGTGCTGCCTTCGCTCAGCGCTCTCCAAGTTCCCCATGCTGATTTGCTCCCCGAGGAGGCAGCTGTGGAAAACACAGGGGTGAGCTGGGGGGCTGTCTTTAAGCCCCCCCTCTCCAGCTTCTCTCCTAGCTTTCAGAGCCCTGTTGCACCCCAAAAACTTCGTTTGACCCCCCCCCTCCCCCCAGTTTGCAGGGACGGGGGGGTTAAAGGCACTACCTGCCGAGTGTGAGGATGATGCAGCCCCTTTTATTACAAGCTCCCCGTTGAGCGCTGAGGGAGAAAAAGAATAATATCAATAAACGAGAAGGAAGTCGGGGAACAGCCTGACAAAGGCGGGGGGGTTTGTTAAAGCCTTTGCACCATGGGGGTGTGTGTGTCGCGGGGGGGTGTGTCCCATTCCCCGCTGACATCAGCTGCTGGGTGGGTTTTCGTTTTTATTTAAAATTAGTTAAATAAAAAAGGAAAAACTCAACACAAAACCCCAGAGGATGAATGGCTGATTGATCCCCCCCGCCTCTGCCTCCAGCCTCAATGAGGTCAGGTTGTGCGTGCCCACCCATAACAGGGTGCCCCATCCACCCTGTTATCTGCTCCCCAAAAGAGTCACAGATTTCACTGCTGGGGGGGGGGGGGGGTGACCCCCTTCACAGCACTGCCTGCCCCCCTGCAACAGCCCTTCCCCCATCGTAGGGGGAGCCTCACTACAGGGCACAGAAGCTGCCCCCCCCCCCCCAAAGGGGCTGGTGCCGGAGCGGGGGGGAAGCAGCCCCTTCCCCAGCTCTTCCCTCAGCCCCCCCCCAACCAGCAAAGCCACGTCTTTGCCCCCCCTGCAAGGAGCGACAGGCCTCGATAAGGACACCAAGTGCACCAGCCCCCCCGCCCCCCCAAACACGTTCCCCCCAAGCCCCTCCACGAAACCCCAGGCCTCTCCCACCCCCCCTCCCGAAGCCCCAAGCCCCACTCCCCGCCCTCCACGAAGCCCCAGGCCTCTCCCAGCCCCCCAGACGCACCCCTCGGGGCCTCCCCCCCCAACCTCCTCCCTCACGGGGGCCGCTGGGAGTTGTAGTTCCCCCCCCCACACCCACACCCCCACCTCCCCCGCTCCCTCCAGGCCCCAGGCGGTACCCGAGGACTACAACTCCCGGCAACGCCGGCCACCACCCAGCGTGGAGAAGGAAGCGGGGAACCGGAGGCTGTCGGGGACCCCTCCCCGCTCGCCCGCCAGGCCCAAAAGCCAGGCCCAAAAGGCCCGGGCCCTCCCTGACAGGAACGCGGTAGCGGCAGCTCCCCCTTCCCCGTCCGTCTCCCCCGAGCCTCCGGGGGAGACTGAGGCGGCGCGTGGAGGAAGCGGGGGGTCTCTCACCCGGCGGCGCGAGGGCACGGGCCAATCGGGGGGGCGGGCGAGCGGCGCGAGGGCAGCCTGCGGCCGGCGCGCGCGCGCGGCGACTGAGGGAGGGGAGGGGAGGGGAAGCGCACGCCGCCGGGGAGGGAGGGAGGGAGGGAGGGAGGGGGGGCGGAGTCTGGAGGGAGGGGCGGGGCTTCGGGAGAAGGGGGGTGGCCGTCCTCCGCGCCGCCAGAGGGCGCTGCGGGTCGGCTGAGGCGGGAGGGGTTCTTAAAGGGGCAGGAGCCTGGTTTGTTGTTGGGGGGGGGGGGGGGACCCCCCAAACTGGGGATACGCCCCGCGCAGCCCCCCCCGCCAGCCCCCCGCCGGGACCTCTTATTTATATACAGCTCCTTCAGGGACCAATCAGAGAGGTCTGGAATGCGGCGCGCAGCCAATCAGGAGCCGGCGTTCCGCCCCCCCCCCCCCCGCCGCGCCTCGCTCGCCCGGTCTAAGCCACGCCCAGGCGGTTCTTCGGGGCGGGGCCGGCGGTGGCGCGGCCAATCGGAGGGGCACCTGGGAAACTTTATTTTACATACGGGAAGGGAGGGGTAAGGTCCCTCCCGCGGCGGGGGAGGCCCCGCCCACGGCTCGCGTCTGATTGGCCGCGGCGCGGGAGGTTCATTTGCATACAGGGCGCGGACGGGAGCCGTTCCCGCGGGAAGGGGCGGGCGGCGGGTGCGACGAGTGCGTGGGGGCTCGGCCATAGGACCCCCCCCCAGCCCCATAGGACACCCCCCGGCCCCATAGGACCCCCCCCAGCAATGCTCCCAAACCAACCGAGATCCCGGGATCCCCCCCCCGAGCATCACCCCCAAACACAGCAGGATGCCCCCCCTCTCCCCAGTTAAGCCTAACGATGCCGCGGACGGACGGACACCCCCCCACCCCCCCCATTAATTAGGGGAGCACCCTAATTAATTCAGCTCAGCTAACAGAAAAAGGCCAGATCCAGGCTGGGAAAAAACTGGATTTAATCTCCCTGGGGATGCGTGGGGGGGAGTTAGGGGGGATTTTGGGGAGCCACCGCCCACCCCGATCGATCCCGAGGGATCCCCCTAATCCTTGGAATAATCCCGGGAGACGTAGACGCTTTTTCCCGTCGTAGCAGGAGGTGTGGAGGCAGCGCAGGAGGAAATGGCCGAGGTCGTGCGTGGAAATAACCCGGGAGCCTCCGGATGCGCCCACCGTCACCGTGTAATCCCCCGTCAGCGGCTGGTCGTCTGCCGGATAACGGGAGACACGGATAACGGGGGAGGCTGGGATAAACGAGGGAGGCCGGGATAGTGGGGAGATATGGATAATGGGGGAGAGTGGGATAATGGGGATAGTGGGATAAATGGGGGAGAGCAGGATAATGGGGAGACTGGGATAATAGGGGATAGCAGGATAACAGGGAGACTGGAATAATGGGGATAGTGGGATAACAGGGGAGAGCAGGGTAATGGGGGAGACTGGGATAACAAGGGAGACTGGGATAATGGAGGAGACCAGGATAACAGGACAACAGGGGGACTGGGATAGTGGGGAGACTGGGATAATGGGAGAGACCAGCATAATCAGGGATAGCAGGATAATGGGGGGACTGGGATAATGGGGATAGTGAGATAATAGGGGAGACTGGGATAACAAGGGAGACTGGGATAATTGGGAGACCAGGATAATGGGGGATAACAGGATAACAGGAAGACTGGAATAATGGGGGATAGCGGGCGATAGCAGGATAATGGGGAAACTGGGATAATGGGGGATAGGGGGATAACAGGGAGTCTGGGATAAAGGCAGAGAGTGTGATGATGGGGAAACTGGGATAATGGGGGAGAGTGGGATGAAGTAGGATATGAGGGATAAAGTGGGATACAGGGATAAAATGGCATACAGGGATGAAATGGGATGGAGAGATAATGGAATAGGGGAATAAATAGGGTATGGGGATAAGATGGGATATGGCAGTAAGATGAGATTTGGGGATATAATGGGATATGGGGATAAAATGGGACGGGGGATAATATGGGATACAGGGATAATATGGGATATAAAGATAAAATGGGATGGAGAATAGAATGGGATATGGGGATAAAATGGGATAGGGGGTAGAATGGGATATGGGGATAAAATGGGATACAGGGATAGAATGGGATAGGGGATAAAGTGGGATACAGGGATAAAATGGGATGGGGGATAAAATGGGATATGGGGATAATGTTGGAGATGGGAATGAAATGGGATATGGGGGGAAAATGGGATATGGGGGATATAATGGGATACAGGGATAAGCTGGGATACTGGGATAAAATGGGACAGAAGGTTAAAATGGGATAAAACCTGCCCCCCCCCCCTTTTTGGGGTCCATTCCCCCCCCGTACCAGCGATGTGGGGGGGGCATGACGTAGACGCAGTCGAGCCCTGAATCCTGGAGGATACGGTGCATGCGGATGTGGTCCTCCGTCACCGGCACCAGCCGGGGGGGCACCTTCTGCAGGTCCCACAGCAGGAAAGCTGGGAGGGGGGAAAGTGGGGGGTCAGAGTAGGGGACCCCCCATATTTTTTTGGGGATGATGACGATGATGACATTGGGGACACCCACCTGAGAGGCAGGCGACCACCTTGCGGACGCCATGGGTTTTCATGGCTGTCACGATGTTCTTGGTGCCTTCGGACATCACCGTGGTGGGGCCTGGGGGGGGGCCAAGGGCGGGTTAGGGGTGCCGGGGGGGGTTAGGGGGCAGCCCCCCAAAACTTTGGGGGTGATTGGGGGGGTTATGGGGCAACCTAATGTGTTTTGGGGGGGATACGGGGCAGCACCCTAAGTTTTGGGGGTGATGGGGGGATATGGGGCAGCCCAACATGTTTGGGGGTGATGGGGGGTTCAGGTGCCTGATTGTGGGTTCATGGGGTCCCAGGGCAACAGGGTCCCCCCAAAACCAGGGGGTCACGGGGTGCAGGGACCCCAGCGACATTGGGGGTCTCTGGACAATGGGGTACCCCCAAAATCTATGGGGTCCCAGGGTGGGTGCTGGGTTGGGGAGTGTCCCCGATGTCACCATACTCAGGTCATTCCTGGTCCCCAGGAGGATGATGACGGCGTCCTGTCCCCTGACGGCCTCGGACACTGCCGCGGGGTCCCGCGCGTCCCCCAAAACCACGCGTGCCGGTTGATGCTGGGCCGGCAGCCGGGCCTGATCCCGTACCAGCACTGTCACCGTGTACCCTGGGGGGGGACACAGCACCCAGGGGTGGGTGGGGGTTCCCCAAACCTTTGGCCCAGAGGCCAGATCGGGCCCTGTTGCCATCGCGTGATGATGAGTCAGCAATTTGGCCAGGGGGTGACTCAGCATTCCTTCTGCCTGCCCCATAGGGGCTCTATGGGGCACACAGGGGCTCTGCCTGACCCATAGGGGCTCTGCCTGACCCATATAGACTCTATACAGCTCATACAGGCTCTGCCGGGCCCCAGATCTGCCCCATAGGGGCTCTATATAGCCCACACGGGCTCTGTCTGCCCCATAGCGGCTCTGCCTGACCTGTATAGGCTCTATACAGCTCATATAGGTTCTGCTGGCCTCACATCTGCCCCATAGCGGCTCTGCCTGACCCATATAGGCTCTATATGGCTCATAGGGCCTCTGCCTGTCCCCACACCTGCCCCATATAGGCTCTATATGGCCCATACAGGCTCTGCCTGCCCCAAAGGGGCTATGTGTGCTCCATAGGGGCTCTCCCTGCCCTGTACGGGCACTATCAGCCCCATACAGGCTCTATCGGCCCCATAGGGGCTCTATCGGCCCCAAACAGACCGCATCTGCCCCAGATAAACTTTATCTAGCTGGGCAGGCTGGATTGGCCCCATCTAGGTTCTATATGGCCCCAACGGGCTGGGTCTGCCCCACATATAGCCTCTATATAGCCTGGACAGGCTGGGTCTGCCCCATAGAGGCTCTGTAAGGCCCAGCCATGCCCCCAGCATCCCCAGCTCCTACCCAGCCCCCCCCCCCCCCAGTTCCCACATCCTCCCTGGGTGCCACTGAACCCCTGGTCCCCATCCACCCCCCAATGCCCCCCCCGTAACCCCAGTGACCCCCATAACCACATTGCACCCCCAACCCCAATACCCCCCATAAACCCAATGCCCCCCCATAACCCCAGTGACCCCCCATAACCCCAGTGACCCCCATAACCCCAATACCCCCCTGTAACCCCAGTGACCCCCATAACCCCAGTGACCCCCCCCAACACCCCCCCCAAACCCCCTCCCACCACCTTCCTCATGCCCAACCCGGGGGTCCCTTCCCCACCGCAGCCTTTTGGGGCTGCAGTGGCGGGGGTGTCCCCAATGTCCCGTGTCGCCCCAAATGTCGTGTCCCCCCCCATTTACCCTCCTCTAGGGCTTGGGCCAGAGTGGCCAGCCCGGTCCTGCCGGTGGCCCCGAAGATGACGATGTTCTTCCCGGTGGCCATCACCGGGGGGGGACACACACACCCCCACACACACACACACACACCCCGCGGGGGGGGACACACACAGGGACACCGAGAGCTGCTCGGTGCCACCACCCGCTACCGGGGTTTGGCTCCGCCCCCGGGGCCCCGGTTACGCCCCCCCCCCCCCCAATGCCCCGGGGGCCGGGCCAGTGAACGGGGGGGGGGAAGGTCCGTGCCCCCCCGGTCTATACGGGCCCGGTCCATACGGTCCTGATTCGTGCCCTCCCCGGTCCATACAGTCCCGGGTCCGTGTCCCCCCCCCCCGGTCTATGCGGTTCCGATTCGTGGCCCCCCTCCCCCACTTCAGTCTATACGGTCCCAGTCCGTACGGTGCCGGTGCGTGCCCCCCCCCCGGTCCATACGGTCCCGGTTCATGCACCCCAGCCGGTGCCCCCCCGGTCCATACGGTCCCGATCCGTGCCCCCCCCCCGCCCGCCCGCCGGTCTATACGGTCCCAGTCCGCGCCGCCTCCCCCCGATCTATACGGTCCCCGTCCATACGGTCTCGATCCATGTCCCTCCCCGGTCCATACGGTCCCGGTCCGTGACCCCCCCCTTCAGTCTATACGGTCCCGGTCCATACGGTCTCGATCCATGCCCCCCCTCCCGGTCCATACGGTCCCGATCTGTGCCCCCCACCGCCCCCACTCCGTTTTTCCGGGGGGGTGTGTGTGATGCCGATGCTGTCACGGCTCCCCCGGTGCCCGGTTATTCTTGCGGGGGGGGGTGGGGATGGATGGATGGATATTCCCTATTCCCGGTGCAGCGGCGGGGTCGTGCACGGCGGGGGGGGGGGGGGGGTGGGAAGCGGATTGGGGGGGGACGGGGGGGGGCGCGGCCCCGCCATTGGCTGCCGGGGCGGCGGCGCGTTCCGGTGCGCGGGGGGAGCCGGGCCCGGGCGGTACCGGCAGCACCGGCGGCACCGGCAGCACCGGCTGCCCCCCCCCGCCCCCCCGCCCTGCACGGTGAGTCGGGGCCCCGTGTCCTCCCCCCCCGCGGCGAGCATCCATCCATCCATCCATCCATCCTCCATCCATCCATCCATCCATCCATCCCCCGCTCCGCCCCGGTCCCGGTGCACCGGGAGGAGGCGGCTCCGGTGCGTCCGTGACCCTCCGGTATAACTGGGAACGGGTGGGGAGGGGGGGGGACACAGCAACCTGGGGGGGACACACAGCACCCTGGGGGGGGGACACAGCACCCTAGGTTGTGGGGGGGACATCCCTCCCACCCCCCTACAGGGCGGGTCTCCGGTCACCGGTGGGGTCCTTCAAGGTGACCGCCGGGAGGGGCCCGATCCTGCTCCTGCTGGAGGAGGGGGGGGTAGGGGGGTGTGGGGGGGTCCTGGGAAGGGAGAGGGGGCTGCAGGGGATGCTATAGGGGAGGGGTCCTGGGGTGGGGGGGGCTGTAGGGATGGTATAGGGGGGCTGCAGGGGGGGGTCCTGGGGGGATGCAGGCGATGCTGTGGAGGCTATGGGGGGGGGGTCCTGGAGGCTGGGGGGGGCGGTGCAAGGGATGCTACGGTGGGCTGGGGGGGTCCTGGGGGGTGGGGCTGCAGGGGATGCTATGGGGGGGCTGCAGGGGTTCCTGGGGGGGGTTACAGGGGATGCTATAGGGGAGCTGCTGGGGGGCTGCAGGGGATGACATGGGTGGCTATAGGGGGATCCTGGGGGGGGTTGCAGGGGATGCTGTGGGGGGGGCTGCAGGGGGGTCCTGAGGGGGCTGCAGGGGATATTATGGGGGTCTGGGGAGGGGAGGCTGCAGGGGATGTTATGAGGGGCTGGGGGGGGGTCCTGGGGGGTTGCTGCAATGGATGCTATGGGGGGGGCTGCAGGGGATCTTGGGGGTTCATAGGGGGTGCTCAGGGGTCTGTGGGGGTGCTCAGGGTGGGGGGGGGGGGGGGGCTCCAGGCCACCCCTGGCCTTCAGGCAACACCCTGGAGACTTCCAGGGACCCTCCAGGAGAAGGTGTCGTGTGTGTGTCCCCCATCACTGACCCCCTCGCCCACGCATATGCACGTGCCCACATGCGTGGGTGTGCGTGTGTGTGTGCCCGGCCCCCCCCCCCCAATTTCCACCCCCCCAGCCCAATGGCGGCCGTGGCGGCTGAGCTGGACAACATGGAGCAACAAAACAACAACGGCCCGTGGGAGAACCCCGACCCGCGGGTTTGGGACGACACCACGGCCACCGCCAAGCTCTTCGAGTGTTCCCGCATCAAAGCCTTGGCCGGTAAATCCATCCTCACCGTCCCGGCAAAGCCCCTGGTGCCTGGTCCAACCCCCCCACCCCCCACCCCCGCCACCACGGTTGAACCTGTTTCTTCCCCGGGTAGATGAGAGGGATGCGGTGCAGAAGAAGACTTTCACCAAGTGGGTGAATTCCCACCTCGCCCGTGTCTCCTGCCGTATTGGGGATCTCTACGCCGATCTCCGTGATGGCTACGTCCTCACCCGGCTGCTGGAGGTGCTCTCTGGGGAGCAGCTGGTGAGAGCCAGGACCTCCCCATCACCACCACCACCACCCAGGTCCCATCTACCACGGGCTTGGGTTGAGTTGGGACCTCCCCATCACCACCACGCCCTCCATGTGTAGGGTGCTGCAGGTTCCACCCACCTCGAGGTTGTGATGAACTGGGTGGGAGGACCTTCTCCAAGGTAGGGGTGAGGTGGGGGTGACGGGTGACGGTGTCTCCGGCAGCCCAAACCGACACGGGGCCGGATGCGGATCCACTCCTTGGAGAACGTGGACAAGGCATTGCAGTTCCTCAAGGAGCAACGGGTTCATCTGGAGAACGTGGGCTCCCATGACATCGTGGACGGCAACCACCGCCTCACCCTCGGCCTCATCTGGACCATCATCCTCCGCTTCCAGGTAGCGGGGCGGGGCTGTCCCCACCCTGGGGATGGTGTCCCCACCCCGGGACCCAGCCGTGTGTCAGTGCCCCTTGGCTTTCCCCAGATCCAGGTGATCAAAATCAAGACCGAAGACAACCGGGAGACACGCTCGGCCAAGGATGCTCTGCTGCTCTGGTGCCAGATGAAGACGGCGGGGTGAGCGGTGACCCCCACTCCTTGCGCCGTCCTGGTGCTGGGATGGACCCTTCGCTGCCCCCCCCCGCCACGGACAGGGGATGGATCCAGCACCGTGTGACCCCCACCCTTTCCCCACAGCTACCCCGAGGTGAACATCCAGAACTTCACCACCAGTTGGAGGGATGGGTTGGCCTTCAACGCGCTCATCCACAAGCACAGGTCTGCTGTGGGGGAGGGCAGGGGTGCCAACCTGGATGCCTGGGTTCCCTCCGCTGGGTGGGGGGCTCAAAGTAACTGAGTCCCTCTTGCAGGCCAGACCTCATCGACTTCCACAAGCTGACCAAGTCCAACGCAACCTACAACCTTCAACAAGCCTTCAACACGGCTGAGCAGCAGTTGGGACTCAGCAAGCTGCTGGACCCCGAGGGTAGGGATGGGACAGGACCGGGGCAGGGGTCTGTCCATCCATCCATCCACACGGGGTGGGGTGTCTCCACCCATCCGGCTAATTGCTCCTGCCTTCGTTTTCCACCTCAGAGGATTTTTGGGGGCGCTCAAGGTTGAGGTTGGGGTTGGTGGATGGGCTTTGCTGGACCAGGGCTGGTGGTCAGGGGGGACTCCAGGGAGCCAAGCAGGCTTGGGGACCAACACTTCACCTCCCACCAGATGTCAACATGGAGGACCCTGACGAGAAGTCCATCATCACCTACGTGGTGTCCTTCTACCACTACTTCTCCAAGATGAAGGCGTTGGCTGTGGAGGGGAAGCGCATCGGGAAGGTGGGTTTTGGCCCACGCCTTGTGGGTCCATGGGGTGTCCCATCCTTTGCTCCATGGGATGTCCCATCCCTTCATCCACTGGGCACCAGCAAGGACAGGGCCATGCTGGTCCCTGGAGGGGCTGGGCCAAGCAGGTTGCACCCCAAGCCACCCATGGTTGCTTGAAGGGCTTCTGTGGGCTGCAACCCTGAGACACACAGGTGACTGACCACTCTCCCACCAGGTTCTGGATCAGGCTATGGAGATCGAGGCCATCATCGAGCGGTATGAGGCGCTGGCAGCCGAGCTGCTCGCCTGGATCCAGCACACCATCACCATCATCAGCAACCAGAAGTTTGCCAACTCCTTGACTGGGGTGCAGCAGCAGCTCCAAGCCTTCACCGCCTTCTGCACCCTGGAGAAGCCCGTCAAGTGAGCACCTCCTGGGGCTGGGGGGGACAACCACGGGTGGGGGGGCGGGACCATGGCCGTATCCTGACCTGGTCCTGCCACCCCGCAGGTTCCAGGAGAAGGGGAACCTGGAGGTCCTGCTCTTCACCATCCAGAGCAAGCTACGAGCCAACAACCGCAAGCTCTACATCCCCAGTGAGGGCAAGAGCATCTCCGACATCAATAAGGTGCTGGTGGGATGGGGGTGACCTCTCCATCCTGGGGGACCCCGAGAAAGGCTGGGGACCCCCTTGTTGAGCCCAGTGTCCCACCCCGCAGGCTTGGACCTGCCTGGAGAAGGCAGAGCATGAGCGGGAGGTGTCACTGCGTAACGAGCTGATCCGGCAGGAGAAGCTGGAGCTGCTGGCCCAACGTTTTGACCACAAGGCCGTCATGAGGGAGACGTGGTTGAATGAGAACCAACGCTTGGTCTCGCAGGTGGGATGGAGTGGGGGGGGCTCAGCTGGGACCCTCACCCTAGGGCAGGACGCCTGGGTCCTCTCCCTGGCTGGGGTTGGGGGGTGAGGAACCCAACACTCGGGTGGTGGGACCTCCTGGCTAGCCTCATTGAGCTCCCTCATTGACCGAGGAGTGGTCCACCCCGCCTGATGGCATCTCCCCCCACCCCAGGACAACTTTGGCTACGACCTGCCGGCAGTGGAGGCTGCTATGAAGAAGCATGAGGCCATCGAGGCCGATATCTCCTCCTACCAAGAGCGCATCCAGGTGGTGGTGGAGCTGGCCCTGGAGATGGAGTCCGAGGGCTACTATGACACCAAACGCATCAGTGCCCAAAAGGACAACATCCTTCGGCAGTGGGGGCTGTTGACCGAGCTGGTCCGTGCCCGTCGTGCCCGCCTCGAGCAGAACCTGGCCCTGCAGAAGATCTTCCAGGAGATGGTCTACATGATTGACTGGATGGAGGAGATGCAGGTAGAGCCAGGGACGTGGTGGGTACCAGGCGTCCCCATGGAGGGTGTGGTGGGCAGCTCTGGACCTTGTGGTCTCGTTCTCCTTCCCCAGGTGCTGTTGGTCTCCAAGGATTTGGGGAAGCATCTTCTGGAGGTTGAGGACCTGCTGCAGAAGCACGGTCTGCTGGAGGCCGACATCTCTGCCCAGACCGACCGGGTGCAGGCGCTCAACGCTGCTGCGCTCAAGTTCTCAGAGCTGGAGGGTAACGTGGGGCACCGGGATGGGCACCACGAGGACTGGGAGATGCTTGACCTTGGGAGGGGTCAACCAAGGTCTTCAGGGTGCTGTAGACCATCTCCACTAAGGTCTGGTTCTCTTGGTCCAGGCTATCAACCCTGCGACCCCCAGATCATCTGCAACCGGGTCAACCATGTCCAGACGTGTCTGGAGGAGCTGGGGGAGCTGGCGGGCAAGAGACGCAAGGAGCTGGAGGACTCCCGCCAGCTTTGGGCCTTCTTCCAGGAGATGGAGGAGGCTGAGGCGTGGATCCGCGAGAAGGAGCAGATCCTGGCTGCCAAGACGTGTGGCCGGGACCTGAGCAGCGTCTTGACATTGACCAACAAGCACAAGAGCATGTTGGGTGAGCTGGGCAGCCGACGGGCTCTGTTGCACCAGACCATGAAGAGGGGCGAGCAGATCTTGGCCAAGAAACGCTTCAGCCCCGGTGGGATCCAGGAGAAGATGCGGGAGGTTCGCCTCCGCTGGAAGAAGCTGGAGGAGGTGACGGGGTTGCATCAACAACGGTTGCAGGAGGCCCTCAACTTCTTCCAGTTCAGTGCCGAGACAGATGACTTGGTGGCCTGGTTGCAGGACACCTACCGCATCGTCTCCAGCGATGACTTTGGCCATGATGACTATTCCACCCAAGCTCTTCTGCGGAAGCACCGGGCAGTGGTGGAAGAGGTGGAGAAGCACCGGGCGGCCGTGTTGGCCCTCCGGAAGCAGTTGGCTCTTCTGGCACCTGAGCACCGTCAAGGGGTTGACGTGCAGATCCGGGTGGTGGAGGTGGAGCAGCTCTACGGGGAGGTGGCCGAGGTAGCCGTGCTGCGGCAGCAGTGGTTGCAGGACGCTTTGGCCGTCTACCGTATGTTCAGCGAGGTGCACGCCTGCGAGGTCTGGGTGGACGAGAAGGAGCAGTGGTTGGAGAGGATGGAGGTGCCGGAGGAGTTGGATGAGGTTGAGGTGGTCCAGCATAGGTGTGTTAGGGGGGATGGGAACGGGACCAGACGCCTGGGTCCCTTGCGCCATCAGAGAACCCACTGCTCACCTCTCCTCCCCAGGTTTGAGAGCCTGGACCAGGAGATGAACAGCGTCATGGGACGGATCTTGGATGTCAACCAGGTGGTGCAGCAGTTGGTGGATGGGGGTCACCCCAGCTCAGAGGAGGTCCGCTCCTGCCAGGACCACCTCAACAGCAGGTACGGGTGTGGGGAGGGAGGCCAAGCTGTGGGGCCAAGTCCATACTGGGGGTCCGTCATGCCCAAGGTGGACCCCATACTGCTTGGTGGGTCCTTGGTGGGTAGGGGGAATGAGCTATGGGGCTGCTGGCAGACCCCAACCTTGGGGTTCTCCCAACCTGGTGGGACGTCCCCATGGGGCCCAGCTCTCCAGTACAATGGCCTGAGCCCATCCCAAGTGTTAGTGATGCCCAAGGTGGATGCCATCCTGGTGGCAGTGCCAGTGGAGGGCTCCATCCTGGTCTCGTCCCACCTCCATCCCCAGGTGGAATCGGGTGGTGGAGCTGGTGGAGCACAAGAAGAGCCAACTCAGCTCTGTCCTGAAGATCCAGAACTACCTGCTGGAGTGCGGCGAGATGAAGGCGCAGGTGCGGGAGAAGAGAAAAGCCATTGAAGCCACGCAATCAGGCGGCGGCGACCTGGGCGGCGTGTTGGCCTTGCAACGCCGCCTCTCCCCACCATGGAGGCAGCTCTGGTGGTCTTGGAACCTCGGTTGGTGGAGCTTCAACGGGAAGGCGAAGCCTTGGCTGCCTCCCACCCCGGGCGAGCCCTGGAGATCCTGCTGCCCTTCGAGCAGATCAGCGAGGAGTGGGAGGCCCTGAAGCGGGCTCTGCAAGGTTGTGAGGACTCTTTGACCGTCGCCGGTCGCTTGCAACAGTTCATCCAAGACTTGGACAACTTCCTCAGTTGGTTGGTGAAGACTCAAGCTGCCGTAGCCTCTGAGGAGGTGCCGGATAGCTTGGCCGAAGCAGAGAGGTTGTTGAACCAACACGCGGCCCTCAAAGAGGAGATCAACGGCTACGAGGAGGACTACGCCAAGATCCAAGCGGCCAGCGATCTGTTGGCCTTGGAGGAGACCGAGGTCCCCTACCTCTCGTTGCAGCAGTGGTTGCAGAAGCTGGATGCGGGCTGGGGCAAGCTGCTGCAGAGCTGGGAGACGCGACGAGAGGTGCTGGTGCAATCTCACGTCTTCCACCTCTTCCTCCGGGATGTCCAGCAATGTGAGACCAGCCTCTACAACCAGGTAGAGATGGGTGGGAGAAGTTCTTGGTGACCTTACAGTTGAGTTGGGGAGGATGAAGGAGAAGAAGTGACCAGGGATAGAGAGTCCATCACTGGCATCTGCTCCATCCGTTCTCCAGGAGTCCACCCTGGTCCATGCTGAGCTCCCCGACACGGTGGAAGGGGTGAGCAACGCCATCAAGAAGCACAAGGACTTCACCACCACCATGGACCTCAACCTGCAGAAGATCCAACTGGCTCTACAAGCTGGCGAGAGCCTCCAACGTCAAGGCAACCTCTACAGCGACCGCGTGGCCAAGGCGATGGAGAGTCTCCGTGCCAAGTAGGTGCCGGGACGGCAACGCCTTGACCCCCCCGGCACCCGGGACCCCCCCCCTACCCCCAGGGACAATGATGGAGCTGGATCTGCTGGTGCATCCTCACCATGGCTGATGGGGAACGCGCAACCCTGTGCCTCAGTTTCCCCTTTGGATTAATTCGCTTTGCAAGGGGCTGGGGTGGGTTAATTAGGTGCTTAATTGGGGTGCTGGGGGGGGGTGTGTCACCAGCTGGGCAGCGCTGAACCGGGTCGTCCCCCCCCAATCCACAGGAGCCAACGCAACTACCAGCTGGCTCAGGAGTGGATGCAGCGGCTTGAGGACCACCTCGAGCTGCAGCGTTTCCTCCAGGACTGCCACGAGGTAGGACCCAGACCCCTGACACCCCCCCCCCCCCAAATTATTCAGGAAGGGGGGGGGGGCTGGCTGCAAGTTTGGGTGCAGAGAGTCCCAACTGGGTGCTGGGCTGGGGGTTGTGGACCCCCGGGATGGGTGCTGCCGCTGATGTTGGCGTGGTCTGGGTCACGGTTTTGGGGGGGGTGGTCCCCAAGGGTCCCCAAGCCGCCCCCCCCCCCCCCTCAAAACCTGGACCAGTGGGTCCCGCACATCCCCATAGATGCTCCTCAGCATCTCAGGGGGCTTCGCCGCCGGCAGCGGTGTGAGCCGCAGTGGTCCATCACCGGCGCGGCGCGGTTACGGCACACGGGGGAGGTTGGCCAGATCCCCGGTCGCCTTTTTGGCGCAGATAACCGGGGAGGCCGGATCCGGCCTCCGCGCTCCGCCCGGCATCTGCTGCAAAGGCTCTGCGGCATCACGCCAATGCCACCATCATCCTCATCCTCATCCTCCTCTTCTTCGCCTTCTTCACTGTCATCCTCCTCTTCCTCCTCGCCGTAGAGGGACCGCAGGCCCCAACGTGGGCCCGTCACCCTTCCAAGGGTTGCGGGGATCCCTTTTTTTTGGGGGGGGGGGGTGTTTTACAACCTCATTCCCCCCCCCCCCCCCGCCCTCCTTTTCCCTTTAGCTGGATGGCTGGATCCGGGAGAAGGTGCTGATGGCGGGGGACCCCTCCCGGGACCCCCCCCCTCGCCCCCCCAAACCATGGCTGAAGCACCAAGCGTTCATGGCCGAGCTGGCGCAGAATAAAGAGTGGCTGGAGAAGATCGAGAAGGTAGAAGGGGGGGAGAAGAAAAAAAAAAAGGGGGGGTCGTAGGGTGGAGGGGGGGAGGGATGAGATTTAACCGCTTCCTCGCCAGGCGAGGGGGGCTTGAGGGGCGAGGCGTTTGGGGGTGACGTGGTGGTTGCGGGGGCCCCCCCTCTTGCTGCAGCCCCCTCCCCGTTGCATGCTTCCCTAGCTCGTTGCATCCCCCCCCCCCCCCCCGCCGCATCCCTGCTTGCTGCATCTCCCCTGCTGCCGTTGCATCCTTCCTCGGTTGCAACCCCCCCCCCGTTGCATTTTTCCCCGGCTGCACCCCCATTTCGTTGCACACGCACCCCCCATTGCACCCCCCCCGGCTGCATCTTCCCCAGCTGCACCCGCCTTTTGCTGCACCCGACTTTTGCTGCATCACCCCCCCCGCATCCTTCCCCACTGCACCCCCTCTCCAGCTGCACCCCCATTTCCCTGCACCCCTCTCTGGCTGCACCCCCCCTTTTGCTGCACGCCCCCTTTTGCTGCACCCCACTTTTGCTGCACCCCACTTTTGCTACCCCCCCAGCTGCACCCCGTTTTACTGCACCCCCTTTTTGCTCCCCCAGCTCCATCCCCCTTTTGCTGCACCCCATTTTGCTGCACCCCCCCTTTCCCTGCATCACCCCCCTTTTGCTGCACCCCACTTTTGCTGCACCCCTCACTGCACCCCCCCCTTTTGCTACACCCCCTTTCCCTGCACCTCCCATTTCACTGCAGCCCGCTTTGCTGCATCACCCTCCTTTCTCTGCACCCCCCTTTTGCTGCACCCCCATTTCACTGCACCCCCATTTCGCTGCAACCCCACTGCAACCCCCACTGCACCCCCCTTTTGCTGCGCCCCCCATTTCGCTGCACACCCCATTGCACCCCCCCTTCACTACCCCCCCTTTCCCTACAACCCCCCAGCTGCACCCCTTTTTTCTCTGCACCCCCTTTCGCTACAACCCCCCCGGCTGCACCACCCGCTTTTGCTACACCTCCCCCCCGGGTGCCACCCAAAGCCCTGCGCCCCCTCCCTCCCCCACCAGGGGGCGCCCTTCATGACGTCTGAAGATCCACCAGCCCCATGGCCAACGGTCAACACCCCAAATCCCAGGGTGGGCGGGGGGGGGGGGGAACGACACCCCCCTTCTTGACACCCCTCCTTGACCCCCCTCACCCCACCCCAGGAAGGTGAAGAACTTCTCCTCGCCAAACCCGAATTAGCCGACGCCGTTCGGCGTCAACTGGAAGAGTTACGGCAATGTTGGGTAGAGTTGGAAACCACCAGCCAAGCCAGGAGCCGCCGGTTGGCGGAAGCCGCCGCCGCCGAGCGCTTGGCGCGGAGTTATGCCGACATGGAGGCGCGGCTGGGGAGGCTGGAGGAGCAGCTGGAGACAGTGGGGGCAGGAGCCGACCTTCTTAGCGTCAGCAGGCAGCTCAAGAGGTTGCAGGTGGGTTTGGGGGGGCATTGGGTGTTGGGAGGGACATTGGGTGTTGGGGGGACATTGGGTGTTGGGGGTCACCAAGTGTTGGGGGGACACCAGGTTTTGGGGACCACCAGGGGGAACATCGGGTGTTGGGGGAACATTAAGTGTTGGAAGGACACCGGGTGCTGGGGGGACACCTGGTGTTGGGGAGACATCAAGTGTTGGGAGTACACCAGGTGTTGGAGGGGACATTAGGTGTTGAGGGGACATCAGGTGTTGGGGGGCACCAGGTTATGGGGAAGACGAGGTTATGGGGAACACCAGGTCTTGGGGGGACACCAGGTTATGGGGAACACCAGGTGTTGGGGGGACACTGGGTGTTGGGGGGACACTAGGTTATGGGGGGACATTGGGTGTTGGGGGTATGTCAAGTGGTGAGGGGGACACCAGTTTATGGGGGGACACCAGAGTTTGTGGGATGTTTGGGGGGATGTTGTGTGTTTGAGGGGGACATTGGGTGTTGGGGGGATGTCGGGGGTTTGGGGGGGCATTGGGTGTTTGGGGGGGACATTGGGTGTTTGGGGGATGTCAGGTGTTTGGGGGGGATGTTGGGTGTTGGGGGGGGACCTTGGATGTCGGGGGCACCCCAGTGCTCAGTCCCAGTTGCAATGGGAGCTCAGCACCACCAGCTCATCTTGGTGCTGACTCACGGCAGAGGTTCCCCGGCACAGCTGGCACAGCTGGCACAGCCGGCACGACACTGACACCCCGCTCCAGTACCGGGGGTCCTGGCGAGGTTGGCGGGGGTGGCTGTCCTCTCCCATCCCGATCGCCAGTGTCTCATCCTGGGGTGTGTCCGTGTCCCGCCCCCCCCCCCCCCGCCCCAGACGATGGAGTCGCAGGTGGAGGAGTGGTACAAGGAGGTGGGGGAGCTGCAGGTGCAGGCAGCGGCGCTGCCCGCGCAGGCAGCGGGCAGGCAGGCGGTGGGGGAGCGGCAAAGCGCAGTGGGGACCCGTATCGTCCGCCTGATTGAGCCCCTCAAGGAACGTCGGAGAATCCTGTTGGCTTCCAAGGAGGTTCATCAGGTCAGCCATGAGCTGGAGGATGAGGTGGTGAGTACATGGGGATGGGGTGGGGTGGAAGGGGTGAGGAACCCCTGGGATGGGGTGGGGTGGGATGGGACGGGATGGGAAGGGATGGGATGGCGTAGGATGGGTGCTGGTGCAATGGGGACCCCAAATGTAATGAGACCTGGGACGGGTGCTCGTGCAAGAGGGACTTCAAACTCAGGGGAGAAACTGGATGGGGATGGGATGGGATGGGTGAGGAACCCCTGGGATGGGATGGGATGGGATCAGATGGGATGAGGTGGGGTGGGATAGGTGAGGAACCCCTGGGATGGGGTGGGATGGGGTTGGGAGGGGTGAGGAACCCCTGGGATGGGATGGGATGGGAGGGGTGAGGAAACCCTGGGATGGGATGGGATGGAGATGGGGACAGGATCAGAATCAGGGATGATGCTGAGGTCCATCCCACTGCCCCCCCGCCAGCTGTGGGTGCAGGACCGCCTGCCCTTGGCCACGCTGAAGGACCACGGCACCAACCTGCAGACGGTCCAGCAGTTCATCAAGAAGAACCAGGTCAGCCCCTGCACCACGGAGGGTGGGGACACACACCGATGACCCCCCCCAACACCCACCCCCTGTCCACCCACACCCCCACCAGAACCTCCGCCGTGAGATCCAGGTCCACCGACCTCGCGTGGACGAGGTGCTGGAACGCGCCGGAGCCGTTGCCTCCATCAAAAGCCCCGAAGCCGAAGGGGTCCGACGTCTTCTGGAGCGTTTGGGGACGATGTGGGGGGAGCTGCAGGAGCAGGCAGAGCGCAGGCAGCAAACCTTGGATGCCACCTACCAACTGGAGCAATACTACTTTGACGTGGCCGAGGTGGAGTCGTGGTTGGGCGAGCAAGAGCTGCTGTTGATGAGCGAGGAGAAGGGGAAGGTGCTGATGGGGGTGGCTTGTGGGAGGAAGAAATTTAAGACCCGCCCCCAGCATCTCACCTCCCTAACGTGTCCCGCTCTCCACCCAAGGATGAGCAGAGCACCCTACAACTCCTCAAGAAGCACCTCCTGACAGAGCAAACAGTGGAGAACTACGAGGAGACCATCGCCCAACTCTCTCGCCAATGCCGTGCTCTTCTAGAGTTGGGCCACCCTCAAAGGTGGGTTCAAGCCCCCCAACACCCATCCCCCCTTGCCCTAAAATGCCGGGGTCTTTGGCGTTCACCGGGCGCTGTGTCCCTTGCCCAGCGAACAGGTCAGCAGGCGGCAGTCGCAGGTTGACCGGCTGTACGTGTCTCTGAAGGACCTGGTGGAGGAACGCAAGGCCAAGTTGGAGCAGCAATATTGGCTCTACCAGCTCAACCGCGAGGTGGACGAGCTGGAGCATTGGATCGCTGAGAAGGAGGTGGTGGCCGGCTCACCGGAGCTGGGACAGGACTTCGAGCACGTCACAGTGAGTTGGGGCATGCGCCAAGGAGGGTCTTGGCATTGTCTGTGCCCCATGCCAAGGGTCCTGGAGTTGTCCCCATCCTGTGCTGAGGGTCCTGGTGAAGTCCCTCCCCTGGGTGAGGGGTCTTGTTGTGGTTCCTGCCCCATGCTGGGGGTCTTGGCATTGTCCCTTCCCCATGCCAGAGGTCCTGGACTTGTCCCCATCCTGTGCCTGGGGTCCTGGCATTGTTCCTGCCCCATGCCGGGGGTCTTGTTGTGGTCCCTGCCCCATGCTGTGGGTCCTGGGCACCATCAATGCCCCATGCTGGGGGTCCTGCCACCATCCTGGTCCTGGGCACCACCAGTGCACCATGCTGGAGCTCCTGCCCCCATCCCTGCCTGGCACTGCCCACTCCTCACCCCTGCCCATCCCTGCCCATCTCAGCTACTCCAGGAGAAATTCCTGGAGTTCGCCAGCGAGACGGGCAGCGTTGGGCAGGAGAGGATCGCCGCCGTCAACCAAATGGTGGACGAATTGATTGACTACGGGCACGCTGACGCTGCCACCATCGCTGAATGGAAGGATGGGGTCAACGAAGCTTGGGCAGATCTTCTGGAGCTGATGGAGACCAGGGCACAGATGTTGGCAGCTTCCCATGAATTGCACAAGTTCTTCAATGATTGCAAAGAGGTTTTGGGGCAAATTGAGGAGAAAAGGCAACGCCTGCCTGAACTGGCAGCCCGTGAGGGCAGGACGTCGGCCGGAGCCTTGCAACGGGCATTGGGTGCCTTCGAGCACGATGTGGAGGTGTTGGTGACCCAAGTCCGGCAGCTACAAGAGGGTGCGGCACAGCTGAGGACCCTCTATGCCGGGGACAATGCCGAGGCCATCGCCGGGAGGGAGCAGGAGGTGCTACGGGCATGGAAGGAGCTCTTGGCGGCGTGCGAGGAGTGCCGGCTCCATGTCGCCAGCGTTGCTGATAAGATCCGCTTTGTCGGCACCGTGAGAGACCTTCTCGCCTGGATGGATGGCGTTCTCTGCCAGATCGGCGCTGGAGAGAAGCCCAGGTAGCGGGAGCTGTGGGCTGCGCCGAGGTCCTGTGTCCTGCGCTGGCCTCCAAGAACCACATTCTGGCCCATCTGTGGTGCCAAGGACCTGTGTCCTGTCCCGTCCAGAGGACCCTTGTCTTGTCCCATCCATGGCACCAAGGACCCCATGTCCTGTCCCATCCATGAAGCCAAGGAATTGTGTCTTGTTCCATCTGGAGGACCCACGTCCTCTCTGAATCCAGGGACCCATGCCACCAAAGACCCATGTCCTGTTCCATCCCAAAGACACGTGTCCTGGCCCAACCATGATGCCAACGACCCACGTCCTGTCCCACCCATGGGGCCAAGGACCCATGTCCTGTCCCACCTGGAGGACCCATCCCAAGGACTCATGTCCTATCCCATCCATGAAACCAAAGACATCCTGTTCCATCAAAGGATCCATGTCCTCTCCCATCCATGAAGCCAAGGACCCGTCTCCTGTCCCATCCTGGGGGGGGGTGGCCCATCCCTGTCCCCTCCTGCCCTCCCAGCCCCCGTCCCCTCTCACAGGGACGTCTCCTCGGTGGAGCTGCTGATGAACGACCACCAAGGGCTCAAGAGCGAGATCGAAGCTCGCGGCAAGAGCATCGCCGCTTGCCTGGAGCTCGGCAAGAACCTCATCCTCAGCAAGAGCCCCGCGGCCGACGAGGTGCCCACAATGGCGGGGGTGGACAGTCGGGCGGGGGTGGCTGCAACTGTTTGGGGGGGTCCCAACCCATCTCCTCCATCCCTGCAGATCAAAGCCCACGTGGAGAAGCTGCTTGCAAAGAAGAAGGAGATGATGGAGAAGTGGGACAAGCACTGGGAATGGCTGCAGCAGAGTGAGTCCTACCTGGGGGGGGGGTGGTGGAGGTGGTGGTGGGGGTGGTAATTTGGGGAGGGGGTCAGATCCTCCACCACCGCGGGGATGGGATGCTCTTTGTGGGGGGGTGCCGCCACGAGCACGTCCTTCCGTCTGCCTGTCCATCTGTCCCGTAGTGCTGGAGGTGCACCAGTTCGCCCAGGAGGCGGTGGTGGCCGACGCTTGGCTGACGGCCCAGGAGCCTTTGCTCAAGAGCCAAGAGCTGGGCAGCAGCGTGGACGAGGTGGAGCAGCTGATCCGGCGGCACGAGGCTTTCCGGAAGGCGGCCGCCGCTTGGGAGGAGAGGTTCAGTTCCCTGAGACGGCTCACCACGGTATGGGCACCTTGGGGGGGGGGCTGATGTCACCCCCCGTCCTGTCCCCCCACCCCGGGGGCCACTGCAGCCACCGGCTCAGCATCCCCATTCTTGTACCCATCTCCATCCTCATCTCCATCCCTGTTCCCATCCACATCCTTGTCCCCACCCCATCCCCATCTCCATCCCCATCCCATCCCCATCCCCATCTCCATCCTCATCCTCATCTTCATCCCTACCTCACCTCCATTCCATCCCCATCCATGTCCCCATCCCCATCTCCATCATTTCCATCATCTCCATCATGTCCATCTCCACCCCCATCATCTCCATCTCCACCATCTCCACCATCTCCATCTCCATCTCCACCGCACCACACCTCATCCCCACAGATCGAGAAGCTGAAAGCGGAGCAGAACAAGCAGCCACCAACACCGCTCCTGAGCCGCAAATTTTTGGGGGAACCCCCAGGGGGGTCAACGCCATCGCCGGGGGGGTCTGAGCGCCTGGAAAGCCGCCGGCTAGAGCCCCGCGTTGCCTACGTGCGCCATGAGCTCCGTCCTGAGCGCCTACAGCCCAAGCTTGACCGTGTCCAGGGACCTCCCGGGGATGGGGGTCCCGTGGGGGAGCCAACCCCCCCTACCACCGCCGGTGAGACACCGGTGCCCCCCAGAACCGAAGAGCCCGGGGAGGCCAGGACAGGGCTGCTGGAACGGCGCCGGGAGCGGCGAGAGCGCCGGTTGGAACGGCAGGAATCCAGTGAGCCGGAGCCGCCGCGGCATGACGGCAAGGGCGGCGGGTGAGCGCGGGGACAGGGATGCCGGTGTCACCATCAGGTGGCCGGGACTGACGTGACAGCAAATCTCAAATCTCCGCCGACAGCAAAGCCACCCTGGCTGACATCGTGGAGCAGCTGCAGGAGAAGGAGGCGGGTGGCCCCTTGCCGGCTCCAGTGAGTCCCCTTGGCATCCCCTTGGCATCATATTGATGTCCCCTTGGCAACCCCTTGGTTTCCCCTTGGCGTCCCCTTGGTGTCTCCTTGGTATCCCCTTGGCATCTACTTGGTGTCCCCTTGAAGTCTCCTTGGTTTTTCCTTGACACCACCTTGGCATCCCCTTGGCGTCCCCTTGGTGTCCCCTTGGCATCATATTGGTGTCCCCTCGGTTTCCCCTGGCATTCCCTTGGCGTCTCCTTGGTGTCCCCTTGGTGTCTCCTTGGCTTTCCCTTGGTGTCTCCTTGATATCTACTTGGCATCGCCTTGAAGTCCCCCTGGTTCTTCCTTGGCATCACCTTTGTGTGCCCTTGGCATCCCCTTGGAGCCCCCTTGGTGTCCCCTCAGCGTCCCTTTAGTGTGTCCTCAGCATTTCCTTTGCATCCCCTTGGCACCTCCTTGCCTTCAACTTGGCATCCCCTTGCCATCACATTGGTGTCCCCTTGGCATCCATCCCTTCAACATCCCCTTGGTGTCCGCTTAAGAATACCCTTGGTGTCCCCTTGATATCGCCTTGGCGTCATATTGGTGTCTCCTTGGTGTCCTCCTGGCATCTCCTTCGTGTCCCCTCAGTGTCCCCTTGGCTTCTCCTTGGTGTCCCCTTGGCATCTCCTTCACATCCCCTCAACGACCCCTTGGCGTCCCCACCTCGGGGGGCCACCGGGAGCCACATCCCGACGCCCATCGCCCCCCACCCCCAGCCCCGGGAGCGGGAGTCCCCCGCCCGCCTGCCCACCGGCCCGGAGGCATTGCCGGAGAGAATGCCGCGACCCGACCGACCCCGCGCCCGCGACCGCCCCAAACCCCGCCGACGTCCACGACCCAAAGACCCCGCTCAGGGTCCGGGGGAGACGCGGAGGTCGCGGTCGGCCCCGGCACAGGGCAGCGCCCCGCCGCCCCCGCCGCCCCCCACCCACACGGTACAGCACGAGGGCTTCCTCTTCCGCAAGCACGAGCTTGATGGACCCAACAAGAAGGCGTCCAACAGGTTGGTGGGGGACAATGGCGGGGGGGAGGTGGGGTGGGGGTCTGCGAGGGAAGGGGGTGCACCAGGGGTTGGGGGGTCCATCGATGGTGAAGGTTCACCAGGGTCAATCAAGGGACATCATACACCAGGATTTGGGGGGTCTCTCAGGGCAGAGGTTGCACCAGCTTTTGGGGATCCATGATGGAGAGGGTTCACCATGACTTGGAGGGTCATTCAGTTGACATCATGCAGCAGGGTTTGGGGTGTCCATCAATGGAGAGGGTTCATCAGGGTTTGGGGTCTCCATCGATGGTGAAGGTTCACAAGGGTTTGCGGTGTCCATCAATGGAGAGGGTTCACCAGGGTTTGGGGTGTCCATCGATGGTGAAGGTTCACAAGGGTTTGGGGTGTCCAGCAATGGAGATCGTTCACCAGGGTTTGGAGGTCCATCCATGCAGCAGGTGCCCCTGAGCTTGGGTGATCCCTACCACCCAAACCCACCAGCAGTGTTGGGTCACCTGCTGATGCCACCACCCCACCCCTCCACCGTGTCCCCCACCTTGACCAGATCTTGGGTGAACCTCTACTGCGTCCTGAGCAAGGGTGACCTGGGCTTCTACAAGGATGCCAAGGGTCAAGCGACGGGCAGCACCCACGGCGGTGAACCCCTCCTCAACCTCCACCACTCCACCAGCGAGGTGGCCAACGACTACAAGAAGAAGAATAACGTCTTCAAGCTCAAGTACGTCGCGGTGCTGGTGGGGTGGAGGGGGTCCCCCAAATTCCTGGGGTTGGGTTGGGGGGTCCCCCCAAATTCCTGGGGTTGGTTGGGTGGCGTTGTTGGGTGGGTGTCGTTGAGTAGGTTCTTCTCTTGTAGGACCAGCGACGGGAGCGAGTTCCTCCTGCAAGCCAAGGATGAGGTGGGGGTGTACGGGGGGGGTTGGGGGTGGTCGTGGAGATTTTGGAGGTGGGGTCTGATGATGGTTTTGGGGTGTCCCTCCCTCAGGAGGACATGCGGGGGTGGCTGAGGGCGCTGGCCGCCTGCGCCCAGGAGCACGCCGAGGTGGCGCGGTGGAGCCAGGCTCTTCTCACCACCTCCTCCACCGACGAGGGCCTCCCCCGGCGGGAGGGCGACCGCCGCTCCAGCACCTCGGGGAGACGGAAGTGACACCCCCCCCCCCCGAATTTTTGGGGACCCCCGCCCACCCACCCATTGGGGTGGGGGACACCCAGTTCGGCTGTGGACAGGACTTACCCAGGGGGCTCAGGGGGGGTGTGTGATTTTGGGGACACACCCCCCCCCCTTCTTTGTGCCCCATGGGTTGGGGGGGGGCTATGTGGGGGGGGGGGCACTATGGGCATGGGGATCCCCCCCCCCCACCAAACCCTGGGTGACCCCCCCTCCAAACCCTGGGTGACCCCTAGTCTTGGGTGCCCCCCCCCCCAATCCTGGGTGCCCTCCCCTAAATCCCGGGTACCCCAAATCCTGGGTGTCCCCCAGTGCAGGGTTCCGCCCCAAAATCCAGGGTGCCCCCTCCAGTTCCAGGTGCCCTCCAAATCCTGGGTGCCCCCCCCCAAATCCTGGGTACCCCAAATCCTGGGTGTGTCCCCCTCCCAGTCCTGGGTGTGTGTGTGTGTGTCCCAGATCCTGGGTCCCCCCCCATCCTGGGTACCCCCAAATCCTGGGTGCCCCCCTCTAAACCTGGATTTGGGGAGGGGGTTCCCTGCCAGAGGGAGCTGCTGGGTGGGAGGGGACAGCCCCCCCCCCTCAAATTCCCCCCCACTCCTTGTCCCTGGGGTCCCCTCCCTCGGCCCCCCCTTTTCCCTTGCACAAGCCATAGAGCCAGGGGGGTCCCCATTACCCAGGTGGGGTCCCCATCACCCTGGGGGGGGGATCCT
This sequence comes from Aquila chrysaetos chrysaetos, assembly GCF_900496995.4. NCBI lineage: Eukaryota > Metazoa > Chordata > Aves > Accipitriformes > Accipitridae > Aquila > Aquila chrysaetos. Next base: position 368,390 of record NW_024470381.1, on the reverse strand, counting down.
GATCACCGGGGGGGGGTCCCCAACACCCAATGGGGGCTCCCCATCACCCTGGGGGGGTCCCTATCACCCTGGGGTACCCCAAATTTGACACTGGGGGTGTGTGACAGAGCCATGGGGGGGCCCCCCCCAAACTCGAGGGTGGGGGGGGGCAGAGTTTGTATTTGTAAAGATTTTAACAAAAGCCAGGAAAATACCCCCCCCCGAATTAACACACCCCCCCCAAGCACTTGCCCCCCCCCCCCCTCTGGGGACCCCCCCGGCCCCCGCCCCGGGCCGGAGCGCCGCGCTGTGACTGTATAAATGTAATAAACCCCCGCTGCACCCCCCATCAGCACCCCCAAAATAAAGGAGCAGGAAGGAGCCTGGGGGGACCCCCCCCGGTGCTGTGTGTGGGGCTTGGGGGGGGGGGGCACCCCTGGGGGGGGCTGAGGATTCAGGGGGGGCCTGAGGGGGGGCTGGGGGGGGTCATTGCAGGGGTTTGGGGGGGGCTGGGGAGGGTTAGGGGGATTTCTGGGGGGGGCAAGGGGTCGTTGGGGGGGGGGGCTGGGGGGGGTGGTCCCTGGGGGTGGGGGGGGGCTATTGGGGGGAGTTGAGGGGTTTCGGGGGGGGGGCTGGGGGAGGGGCATGAAGGGGAGGGTTACCTGGGGGGGCTGAAAGGGGTTTGGGGGGGTTCTGAGGGTTTGGGGGGGTTAATGAGGCTGGGGGGAGCCTGGGGGGGAAGGGGGCTTTGCGCACCCTGTCCCTCTCCGTCCCGCCACTCAGTGATGCTGCTGGGCCTTTAAGATGGGGCGGGATCGGGACGAAAACCCCACTTCCTCTGCCTGAGTGACACCGCGTTCGGCCAATGGGCGTGCAGGCTCTGCGCGGGCTGGACGAAACTCAACAGCGGGGCGGGGCGGTTGGGGGCGGCCGCAGGGGAGTCTCTTCGGGCGAACCAATAGCGAGCAGCAGAGGGAGGGGCGCTAGCACGGATCGACCAATAAGAAGCCCGGAGGCCGTGGCGCCGGGCGGAAGCGGTAGTGCTGGGTGACCATGGCGGCATCGGGCGGGGCGGCGCGGCCCGGGGCGGAGGTCGTGCAGCTCAACGTGGGCGGCAAGAGGCGCGTGGGCCCTGTCCCCTCGGACCCCCGGGACCCCTCCGGTCCCCCCCGCTTCCCCCCGCTTCCCTCCGGGCTCTCCTTGTCTTCCCCTCTTCCTCCTTCCGGGTTCCCCCCCCTCCGGTGTCCCCGCCTCAGTCTTCCGGGTCCCCCTGCTTTCCCGTCCTCTCCCCCCCCCCCTTCCCCTTCCCCCGGCACTTTGGGCCCCCCCCCCCGGTTGTGTACCCCTCCCCCCCCCGCCCCGCTTTCGCTCTCCCGGACCCCCCGGTCCTCTCGGATCCCCCCCCCAAAACTCTCAGGACCCGCCTCAGGCCGCCCCTTGTGCCCCCCCCCCCCCCGCCTCCCCTAGCCTGATTCCCCCCCCCCCCGCCTTCCCTGGGTCTCCCCAGGAACCCCCCAAGGTCTTTCTGCCCCCCCCCAGTCTATGCCCCTCCCCGGGGGGTCTTTCTGCCCCCCCCCAAGGTGTCTTTCTATCCCCCCCAGGAGCTTCTGGCCCCTCCCCGAGTCTTTCTCTGCCCCCCCCCCCCCCCCCCCCCCCAGCCCAGCTCTGACCCCCCTCACCCTCTCCCACAGGTTCAGCACATCCCGCCAGACACTGACCTGGATTTCAGACTCCTTCTTCTCCAGGTGACAGCAGCGGGAAGGGCACAGTACACACACAGACGCCCCCAGGGAAAGTTGGGGGGGGTGTCCCGGGCCTAGGGGGGTCCACACAGGACCCCCCCCAGCCCCTAAATCCCCCATATGTCTGTTCTGCCCCCCCCCCCCCAGCCTACTGAGCGGCCGCATCTCCCCCTTGAAGGATGAGACGGGAGCGGTGAGTTTTCCTTCCCAAGCCCCGGGGGGGGGGGTGTCCCCAAATATTTCATGTCATATCTGTCCCCCCCCAAGATTTTCATCGATCGGGACCCCACTGTCTTCGCCCCCATCCTCAACTTCCTCCGGACGAAAGAGCTCGACCCCCGAGGCGTCAGCATCTCCCTCCTCCTCCACGAAGCCCAATTTTACGGCATTACCCCTCTAGGTGATGACTTTTGGGGGACTGACAATGGGGGGGATCCTCGGGGCGGGCCCTCCCCCCAGAGTGTTCCACATTTTGGGGTTCATGGCTCTGTTTTTCCTTCCCCCCCGCCAAGTTCGCCGCTTGCAGTTACGGGAAGAATTGGACCGTTCATCTTGCGGCAGCGTCCTCTTCAACGGATATCTGCCCCCCCCAGGTAAATCCAACCCCCCCCAACACCATGTAGGGAGCAATCACCCCTTAACCCCCCCCCCCCCCCCCCCGATTTCTCCTCCTGACCTCCCCCAACAGTCTTACCAGCCAAACGCCGTAACCGGCACAGTGTGGCGGGGCCACAGATTGCCGCCCGTTTACCGGCGACGACCGACAGAGCCCCGGTGCGACGCAGTAACACCATGCCCCCCAATTTGGGTAACGCTGGTTTATTGGGGCGCTTGTTGGAAGACCGAACCCTCGCCGCCGGTAAGGACGGTACAACTGGGTAGTTTCTCCGGTTCTAAACCATCGCGGCACAAGCTTTACCGCCTGTTTTTTTCCCCTTAGCGAGCGAACCGGGAGCGGTACGGATCGTCTGCGGGCATCACAACTGGATCGCGGTGGCTTACGCCCAGTTCCTTGTCTGCTATAGGTAAACTGGTGGGGGGACCAGGGACCCCCATCTTGTGCCGGCGGTGTCCTCAAGCCCTGCCCTGTGCCCTGCCATCTTCTCCTGTTTGTCCCCAGGATGAAGGAGACGTCGGGGTGGCAGCAAGTCTTCTCCAGTCCCCGCTTGGACTGGGTGATCGAGCGGGTGGCCCTCAACGCCAAGGTGCTCGGCGGAGCTTTGGGTGACCATGACAAGATGGTGGCGGTGGCGTCTTGCAGCGAGATCATCCTCTGGGCCCTGCAAGCCGATGGCAATGGCAGCGAGATCGGTGAGAAACCATCCCTGACCCTTCCACCGACTCGATCCTGGAGGATTTTAGCAGGATCTGGTCTCCTTGGCTTCTTTCTGGATGTCTTCTCCTCACCCAGGCGTCTTCCACCTGGGAGTGCCGGTGGAAGCCCTCTTCTTCGTGGGGAACCAACTCATCGCCACTAGCCACACCGGCAAAATCGGCGTCTGGAACGCCGTCACCAAGCACTGGCAGGTGAGCACGGGTACCACCACCACTGGTTTGTCCCCAGATTGTCCCCAAAACTCCCTTCCCATCCCTCCCGCAGATCCAGGACGTCGTCCCCATCAACAGCTACGACGCTGCCGGCACCTTCCTCCTCCTCGGTTGCAACAACGGCTCCATCTACTACGTGGGTGAGTGCCGATGACACAGCTCTAACCGCCCCGGCTGGTGGCGATGCCGCCGCCATCACCGTCCCTCTGTGTGTCCCCTCCGCCCCCAGACGTTCAGAAGTTCCCCCTGCGCATGAAGGACAACGATCTGCTGGTGACGGAGCTTTACCGTGACCCCACCGAAGATGCTGTCACCGCCCTCAGCGTCTACCTCACCCCCAAGACCAGTAAGAGCTCCCGCTGCCCACCCTGGGGGGGGGCTCCTCACCGCACTGGTTTGCTACTGGGATGAACTGGGAGGGCTTTGGGATCATTTTGAGGAGGGGTCGTGTCCGTAGGTGACAGCGGGAACTGGATCGAGATCGCCTACGGCACCAGCTCTGGTGTAGTACGGGTCATCGTGCAGCACCCTGAAACGGTGGGCTCCGGTCCTCAACTCTTCCAAACCTTCACCGTACACCGCAGCCCCGTCACCAAAATCATGCTTTCAGAGAAACACCTCATCTCTGGTGAGCGCTGGGCGAGGAAAGCACTGCCGGGTGAGGAAATCACTGGTGTTTGCCGCTCATCCACCCTCCATTTTCCCAGTTTGTGCCGACAACAACCACGTCCGGACCTGGACAGTGACTCGTTTCCGTGGGATGATTTCTACCCAACCTGGCTCGACGCCGTTGGCTTCCTTCAAAATCCTCTCCTTGGATGATCTTGACAGTCCTGCCAGCTGCGGCACCGGCACCGATATTGGTAAAAGAGCGCAGGGTTTGGCGGTGAGGTGGGACAATGGCACAGGATGGGCACCCGAGCCACGGGTTTTTACCGGCAGGACCTTTCGGCGAACGGGACGAGCAGCAGGTCTTCATCCAAAGAGTGGTGCCGGATGCGTGCCAGGTCTTCGTCCGGCTTTCCTCCACCGGTAAAAGGTGAGCGCTGACGGTTTTGCCACTGGTGAAGGAAAAATTGGGGTGCTGAGGGGGGGTCACGGACTGTCATCCCCCGCCCCCCAGGATCTGCGAGGTGCGTTCGGTCGACGCCGCAGCCATCACTGCCTTCACCGTCCACGAGTGCGAAGGCTCCAGCCGGATCGGTTCCCGCCCGCGCCGTTACCTCTTCACTGGCCACGCCAACGGCAGCGTCCAGATGTGGGACCTCACCACCGCCATGGAGATGTTGGGGAAGCCCCCAGGTAAGTGCTGGAGCCGGGGGGGGGGTGGTGGAATTTTGGCGTGCCCCCCCTGCCCCCCAAAAAGCCTGATCCTCACCCTTCACTCCACAGAAGCCGGCGGTTTGACCGAAGAGGAGCTGTTACGGCAACTGGATCAATGTGATTTGGCATTAACTGGACCCCCCGGACCCCCTCGGACCCCCAACACCAGGTAGGGGAGTGCCACAGCCTCCCCCCCATCTCCCCTTCCCCCCCCTCCCCCCAGGTTTAGGTTTTTGGGGGTTCCCCACTGTATTCCTCCCCCATTTTTTCTTTGCAGCCTTCGGTCGCCAGGGCCCAGCCAGGTGGATACGCCGACCCCTTCCCCCCCACTGCCGAAACACCGCGGGGAACCCCTGGGTGTCCCCCCCCAACCCCGTTATCGGGGGGCAGAGGGGGGCCCCTCCCTTTTCCGGGGGTCCCCGAGGCGGGGGCAGTTTTGTGGAGCGCTGCCAGGAACTGGCCCAACGCCTCGGCCCCCCCGAGAACCCCGACCCCCCCCGTTTTGGGGGGAAAAGCAAAACCCTCCGCCCCCCACCTCCACGTCGACCCCCCAATTCCGGACCCCCGCCTACGGCTCCCAGGACTGTGCCCCCTCCCCCCGGGCCTGTCCCTGCCCCCCCTGCAACCGCTGACGCTCTCCCCATCGTCCCGTTGGCGACCCCCAAATCTCGGCTCAACGAGACGTCGTTTTGAGGGGGGCAGGACCCCCCCCCGCCATGTGCCTTCACTTTGGGGGGGCACTGCTGTTGTCTGTGTCCCCCCCTCAGATTTTGGGGAGGGGGGGGCACAGAGGAAGGCCCCCCCCACCATGCCAAAGCGCTGCAGTTTTCGGGGTTCCCCCTCCATACACCCCTTTTCACCTCTGCTTTGTGCCCTGTGGTTTTTTGGGGGGGTCCTACCCCCCCCCAGCGGTGTCTTGGGGTGGGGGGGGTGGCCCCCTTTTGCCTCCTATAGCGCTGACCCCCCCCAGAGCCCCTATAGGTGGTCCCCCATTGCTCAAGCCCTTCTGTGCCCCCTATAGCTCTCCCCTCCCATACCTCAGCCCGCCATGACCCCCTATAGCTCAGCCCCCCTCCATAGCCCAGCCCTACAGCTCACCCTCCCCCTCGCCCCCCCCCCAGCTCCCCGTGCCCCCGAGTGGGTGGGGGGGAAAGGGGGGCCCCACCAGGTACGGGGACACGCACACGCATGTGCACACACAGGGCGGGGCATGGCTGGCACACACGCGTGCACGGCACAGACACACAGCGTCGGCTGTGGGCACGCAGCATCACGTGTGCGTGGGGCGTGCACGGAGCCTCAGACGCATGCACACGTGTACACGGCTTCATGTGCACACGTGCATATGGCCTCACATGTGTGTGGACCTTCACACATGTGCACACAGCAATATCTATTTGCACATGGCATCAGACACATGCACGCAGCCTTGCACACGTGCGTGCAGCTCTACACACTTGCATGTAGTTTCACACGCGTGCACGTAGCCTCACGTGCACACACAGCCTCACACACGTGCACATGCTTTCACGTGTGTATGCCACGTCACATGCATGCACGCAGCCTCATGCATGTGCATGCAGCCTCACACACTTGCACACAGCCTCACACACATGTGCAGAGCCTCACGTGTGTTTGCAGCCTGACACGTGTGCACAGAGCCTGACGTGTGCATACAGCCTCACATGTATGTTCATGCCCTGACATGTGTGTGCAGAGCCTCACGTGTATATTCCTGGCAGCCGCTGCTAGAAAAATGCCGCTGCTAGAAAAATTTTGGGAGGGGGTCCCCTGCCCCGTGCCTCAGTTTCCCCTCTTGCAGCTGCAGCCAGGGCAGGGGTATTTGGGGGGGGGGGGGTCCCTGGTATCTGGGGGTCCCCAGATTTTGGGGGGGTATGGCCCCCCAAATACAGCACAACCCCCTCCAGCCCCTGGCTGAAGCTTGGGCCCCCCTTGGCTGCTGGTGCCAGAAAAGTATTGGGGGGCTATAGGGGGCTATAAGGTTGGGGGGCTGGGGGGAGGCTGTGGAGTTGGGGGGCTAGAGGGGATGGGGGAGGTCTATGGGAGAGGGGGGGCTATGGGGGTGAAGGGGGGCCCTATGGGCTGTGGGGGTTCTCTGTGGGGTCCCCTATAGGGTACAGGTGTCCCCTCTAGGGTGTGGGTATTCTCTTTGGGGCTTCCTGTAGGGTATAGGGCATCCCCTATGGGATATGGGGTCCCCTATGGGGTGGGGGGGTCTCCTATCAGGTGTAGGGGTATGGGATATGGGATCCCCTATGGGGTTTGGAGGTTGCCCTGTGGGATATGGGGTCTCCTATGGGCTGTGGGGGTTCTCTGTGGGGTCCTCTGTGGCATATGGGGTTCCCCTGTGGGGTATAGGGGGTCCCCTATAGAATACAGGCTCCCCTATGGGGTGTGGGGGGTCTCTATGGGGTCCCCTGTGGGGTACAGGGGGTCCCCTGTAGGGTGTGGGTATTCTCTTTGGGGCTTCTTCTAGGGTATAAGGGGTCCCCTATGGGATATGGGGTCCCCTATGGGGTGGGGGGGTTCTCTATGGGGTTCCCTATGGGAGTAGGGGTTCCCCTATGGAACATGGGTTCTCCTATAGGGTGTAGGGGTACAGGATATGGGGGTTCTCTAGGGGGGTCCCTATTGGGTATAGGGGGTCCCCTATAGGGTGTAGGGGTACAGGATATGGGGGTTCTCTAGGGGGGTCCCTATTGGGTATAGGGGGTCCCCTATAGGGTGTAGGGGTACAGGATATGGGGGTTCTCTAGGGGGGTCCCTATTGGGTATAGGGGGTCCCCTAAAGGGTGTAGGGGTACAGGATATGGGGGTTCTCTAGGGGGGTCCCTATTGGGTATAGGGGGTCCCCTATGGGGTGTGGGCATCTCTAGGGGGTTCCCGTATAGGGGATATGGGGTCTCCTCTGGGGTGGGGGTCTTTCCTAGGGTAGGGGGAGTTATAGAACATGGGGGCCTGCCCCCCGCGTATGACTGTATGTAGGGTCCCCCCTAACCGCCTGACCCCCGTCCAAAGACCCAGCACCCCAAAACCCCTATGGACTGCCCCCCAGTAAGGAAGGACCCCTCCCCCATTGCACCCCTATACTGGGAGGGGGCCCTCAGCCTGTGGACCCCACCCCACCCCATGAAGGGGGTCAGTGATGTGGGGGGGGGACCCCCGAAATTGTGGTGGGGGGCGCAGCCGGTGCCTCCAGCTGGAGGATGAGGACAATGTTTCCGGGTGACGTCACCCCCCCCGGGTTGGGGGGGGGGGGGAATGACGACACAGCGGGGGGCCCCTTGGGGGGGCGGGGGGTGCTGGGCAGCCTGGGGCCCCCCCTGCTTTCTGTCCTGGCGGGGGGGGGGGGGGGGGCAGTGTGGGTGGCTCGGTGCCCATCACCGTGGGCTCGTGGCTGCTGCCCAAAATGGGCGTCAGGGTGCAGACAGGGCGGGGGGGGGTGTCTACAGACGGGACCCCCTTCCAACCCCCCCTCCTCACCCCCCCCCCCCCCCCGAGAGAGGACCCAGGAGCCTGGGTGATGTCAGCGGGGGGGGGGGGGGGGGCGATGGGGCCTCGCTGTCGTGTACCCCCCGCCCCGTGGTGGGGTCCTGGGGACCCCGGTGGGCTCTGGGGACACACACACTTGTGTCGTGTGTCCCCCCCCCCTCCGCCCCGCAGTGAGGTCCCTCAGGGATGTCCGTGTCTGGGATGTGTCCCGTGTCCCCCCCGTGCTGTGTCCAGCCCCCCCCCCAGTGTCCCCTGTCCCCATCCCGCTGTCCCTTCTCCCGGTCCAAGTGTCACTTGTCCCCATCCCGGTGTCCCAGGTCCCCAGCGAGCTCTACCCCCCCCCCCCCCGTAGTGTCCCCTGTCCCCCCACTCAATGTCCCCTGTCCCCCCCAAAGTCCCCTGCTTCCCACAGTGTTCCCCGTCCCCTCCAGTGTTCCCTGTCCCCCCCAATATCCCCTCCAGTATACCCCCCCAAAGTCACCTGCCCCCCCTCAGTGTCCCCTGCCCCCCACCAACATACCCCCAAAGTCTCCTGTTGCCCCCCAACCCCCTCAAATGTCCCGTGTCCCCCTCAGTGTCCCGTTCCCCCCCATATCCCCCCAAATGTCCCCTGTCCCTCCCAGTATCCCCCCCAAAGTCTCCTGCCTCCCTCAGTGTCCCCGGTCCCCCCCAGTGTCCCCTGCCCCCCACAACACCCCCCCAAAGTCACCTGCCCCACTCCCCAACATCCCCCCAAAGTCCCCTGTCCCACCCAAATGTCTGGTCCCCCCATTGTCCCCTGTCCCCCCCCAAATATCCCCGTCCCTCCTCGGTGTCCTATGCCCCCCAGCAACATCCCCCCAAAGTCTCCTGTCGCCCCCCAACCCCCTCAAATGTCCCCTGTCCCCCCCAGTATCCCTCCCCAAAGTCCCCTGCCTCCCTCAGTGTCCCCCGTCCCCCCAAAGTCACCTGCCCCCCCCAACATCCCCCCAAAGTCCCCTGTCCCACCCAAATGTCCGGTCCCCCCATTGTCCCCTGTCCCCCCCCCCCCCCAAACATCCCCTGTCCCTCCTCGGTGTCCCCTGCCCCCCCTCCAACATCCCCCCAAAGTCCCCTGTCCCACCCAAATGTCCGGTCCCCCCATTGTCCCCTGTCCCCCCCCCCCCCCCAAACATCCCCTGTCCCTCCTCGGTGTCCCCCGCCCCCCCACCCCCCCCCAGCATCCCCCCCAAAGTCCGTTCCCCCCCCGCGCGGCCCCGGGCGGGGGCTGGCCGTGGTCTGTCCATACACACATGCGGGGGGGGGGGGGGCTGCTCAGCCCCACCCCGGAGCCTCCCCCCCCCCCCCCATTTCCCCGCCTCCTCCGCCCCGGGGGCTCGAGGCGACGGTGATGGCCCCGCGCTGCTCCTGGCCGCCGCCGCCGCCGCCTCCCTGGCGCTGCCGGTGACCGGGACCGGCCCCGGCCCCGCCCGGCTCCGCTTGTTCTTCACCCCCCCTCGCTGCCGGTTCCGTTGCGCCGGGGGTCGTTGCGTTCATTTTTGTCAACGCGGGGGGAACGTCACCGCCTTGGAAAGCGGTCGTCCCCCCGGGGGGAGCGGCTTCCGTCTCGGTCAGTGCCGGGGGGGGCGGGGGGGTGGTCCGGTAAACCGGGGGAGGGGGGGGGGGTCCGGTAGTCCCGGGGCGGGGGGGAGTCGGTAAATGGGAGGGGGTCCGGTAAACCCCGGGGCGGTCGGGACTCTGGGACGGGGGTGTCTGGTAAACCGCGGGGGGGGGGGGTCCGGTAACCCGGAGGGGGGCTCGGGACCCTGGGGAGGCGGTGTCCGGTAAACCGGAGAGGGTCCGGTAATCCCGGGGGGGGGGGGGGAGTTGGTAAACGGGAGGGGGTCCGGTAAACCGGAGGGGGTTGGGACACTGGGAGGGGGTGTCTAGTAAAGCGGGGGGGGGGGTCGGGACGCTGGGTGGGGGTCCGGTAAACCGTGGGGAGGGCTGGGACCCTGGGGAGGGGGTGTCCGGTAACTCGGGGAGGGGGCCGGTGGAGCAAGATGGGGATCGGGACCCTGGGGGGGGGGGCTGTCCGGTAACCCGGGGCGGGCGGTATCCCGGGGGGGACACACTGTCCGGTACACTGAGGGGGGTGTTCTGGTGGACTGGGGGGGTGTTGGAGTGCGGGGGGGGCTCTGGGACCCTGGGGGACCGGGGGGGGGGGCTCCAGCACCCCATGGGGGTCTTCAGGAGACAGGGGGGTGGGTTGGGGTGCACAGGATTCTGGCACCCCATGAAGGGGGGGGGGTCCTGGTAGACCGGGGGGGTTTGGGGGGTGGGGGGGGCCTCCAGCACGCTGGGGGTGCATGGGGGTCTTTGGGGTGCAGGGGGGGTGACTCCAACAGACTGGGGGGGTCCCTGGGGTGCACGGAGCTCCAGCACAGCCCCCTCCCACACAGGATAAAGAGAGTGGGTGCTCAGGGTGCACCTGCCCCCCCCCCCAAATCCCCATGGGGGAGGGGTGTTCCACAGCACACACACACACCCCCCCCCAGTGCACCGAGGCTGAGCCCAACCTGGGTGTCTTGGGGGGGGTGTCCCCCAAAACCCTCTCCCATTCCTTCCTGACCACCCGCTCCCTCCCACTTGGGGGGGGGGGGAGGAAGGGTGCTGGGTGCTGAGGAGGGGGGGGGAAGGTGGGGCCCCATCCCACCCACGCAGCGCCATGAGCTCATCGGCCCCGGCGGATCCCGCTTGGAAAACGTCGGGAATTTGGAAAAATAAACACTGGGGCCCCAAGAAAAAAAAAAATTGGAACCCGGACCCATGGGTGCTCGCCCGGACCCCTGGGTCCCCTTTCCTTGGATATTTGGGTTGTCCTGGATGGATCTGGGGGACATACACTGCCCCCCCAATTATCATCACCCCCCCCGCCCCATTTTAATGGAATGGGGACCCAGGCATCCGGGTGCTGCCCCCCACCCTTTTTTTTTAGACCACCCACCACTGCGCTAGCATCATCACCCAGATTTATTTGGAGGGGGGGATCATGTCCTGATATTGGGGTGTCGTGTGCCCCCCCCAACCCCCCCCACCTTGCCTTGCAGTTGTGTGCCCGCTGCTGTGCCAGAACGGGGGGGTCTGCGCTCGCCCCGATAGCTGCGTGTGCCCCCCCGAATTTACCGGCAAGTTCTGTCACCTCCCAGCTAACGGCACCTGGGGGGGCGGGGGGGTCCCCCAAAATCCGGGGGGGCCCCAAGCTCTCACCCAATCCGTCTACACCCTACCCTTGGCCAACTATCGGGAGGAAGAGGATGGTGAGGACCCCCCCAACGTCACTGCTAACGTGGGGAGAGGGGGGTAAATGGGTGCTGTGTGTCCCCCCCCCCAGCACCCATAGCACCTCCCCCCAGCACCCATAAACCCCCCCTCAGGTGCCCAATCCATGGTGAGCATCCACGTGCAACACCCGCCCGAAGCCTCGGTCACCATCCATCAAGTAGAACGGGTGCGGGGGGGGGACGAGACCCCCCCAGCACCCACAGCCCCTCCAGTACCCAGAGCCCCTCGCCCAGCACCCCTCTACCGCGTCCTGGCGCAGAGCAGCCCCCGGGTGCCCCCCGGTGAGGAGGGTGCCGGGTACGGATACTGCTTCCGGCAGCTGCGCGGGGGAGAGGTGAGACCCCTACCCTGGGCGGGGGGGACACATGGGTGCTGGGGGGGGGGGGGGCGGGGATACAGGTGGGAGCTGGGATGGGGCAGGAGGAGATACGGGTGCTGGGGTGGGGATGGGGGTGCTGGGATGGGGGTGCTGGGATGGGGGGACATGGGTGCTGGGATGGGAATGTGGGTGCTGGGATGGGCGGCATGGGTGCTGAGATGTGTGTGCCAGCAGGGGGATGTGGGTGCTGGGATGGGGACGTGGGTGCTGGGATGGGGGGCATGGGTGCTGGGATGTGGGTGCTGGAAGGGGGACATGGGTGCTGGGATGTGGGTGCTGGGATGAGGATGTGGGTGCTGGGACATGGGTGCTGGGAGGGGAATGAGGGTGCTGGGAAGGGACGTGGGTGCTGGGATGGGGCAGGATGGGATGTGGGTGCTGGGATGGGGGGGCATGGGTGCTGGGATGTGGGTGCTGGAAGGGGGACATGGGTGCTGGGAAGGGACATGGGTGCTGGGATGTGGCAGGAGGGGACGTGGGTGCTGGGAGGGGGACGTGGGTGCTGAGATGGGGTGCTGGGGGGGGTACTGGGTGCTTGGGATGGGGGGGGATACAGAGGGTGGGACCACGGGTGCTGTGCAGGGATGCAGTCACCAAGAGGCCCCCCCCCACCTCACCCACCCATGGGTGGGGGTCCGGGGGGGGCTGTATCCCAACTCTTCTCGCCCCCCCCCCCCGCCCCGCCCTGCAGTGCAGCTCCCCCCTCCCCGGTCTCCGCACCCAGGATATCTGCTGCCGGGGGGCCGGCGTGGCCTGGGGGGTCCACGAGTGCCAACCCTGCGACGGCCACCCCCGTAAGGACATTGGGGGGGACACACACAGGGGACATGCTGGGGCAGGGCGGAAAAAGAGGGGGGGGTCTCATCTCTGCACACATCCCCCCCCCCAGACCTGCTCCAGCGGGATGCTCCGTGTCCCCAAGGCTTCCAGCGCGTCAATGGATCCTGTGTGGGTGAGTTGGGGGGGGATATGGGGGGGAGTAAGGGGGGAGGGGGGGGTCTGACACACACCCCCTTTCTGCCCCCCCCCCCCCCCCAGATGTGGATGAGTGCCAGGAGGGGGGGTTCTGCCAGAATGGGCTCTGCACCAACACGCGGGGCAGCTTCGCCTGCCTGTGCCAGCCGGGATTCCTGCTGGATTCTTCCCGGTCCAGCTGTATCTGTGAGTGCCAGGGTTAGGATTGGGAATGGGATTGGGGTGGGATGGGTTTGGGATAGGAATGGGATTGGGAGTGGAGTGAGGATGGGATTGGGAATGGGAGGGATGGGACTGGCAATTGGGGATGGGGTGGGATTGGGAATGTGGATGGGATTGGGGTGGAATTGTGAATGTGGATGGGATTGGGGTAGGATGGGATTGGGAATGGGGTGGGGATGGGAATGGGATGGGATTGCGAATGTGGATGGGATTGGGATGGGATTGGGAATGGGATTGGGATGAGTATGAGGATGGGATTGGGATTGGGAATGGGCTGGGGATGGGATGGAATTGGGATGGGGATGGGATTAGGAATAGGACGAAGATGGGGATGGCATTGGCATTGGCATTGGCAATGGGATTGGGATAGGGATAGGGATGGGGTGGCCGGCTCTCCTGGGCGCTCACCCCCCGCCGTGTCCCCGCCCCCCCCCCAGCCCACCAGGTGATCTCGGAAGCGCGGGGACCCTGTTACCGTGTCCTGCGGGAAGGACGCTGCGCTCTCCCCACCCTCCGCAACATCACCCGCCAGATCTGCTGCTGCAGCCGGGTGGGCAAAGCCTGGGGGGCCGCCTGCCACCGCTGCCCCCCCTTCGGCTCCGGTAAGACCTCCCCCAACACCCCCCCCCCCACACCGGATACCTGGGTCCCCTCCCAGCACCCTGCATCCCTAGGGATGCTCTGAGGATGCTCAGGTGCTGCTCCGTGGGGGCTGGTGGGGTGCAGATTTGGGGGATGGCACTCCCCCCCCCAAAATTTTCACACCCTGCCCCCCATCGCAGAGGGGTTCAAGGAGATCTGCCCGGCCGGTCCCGGTTACCATTACTCCGCTTCCGACCTTCGCTACAACACCCGTTACCTGGGGCAGGATCTGGCCCGCGTCCCCCTTGGACGTCCCCGCGTTGTCACCGCCGCCCCCCCCGCCACTCGTGAGCACCCATTTGTCCCCCCACCCCTTAACCACCACCCCACGCCTGCTGGGGTCCCCCTCACCCCCACCCCCCCCGTAGCCCGCTGGCAGGAGGAACGGCACCCAGGTCCCCTGCCCGTCACCCGGATGCCACCCGTCCCCACGAGGCCACCGCGGGTCCCCGAGAGGCCCCCCCCCGCCCCTGAGGTCATTGTGGTACCACGACCCACCCAGGGGTTGGTGGGACCCTTCCCCACCCTGCCCACCCGGGAGGGGCCGGGCCCAGGTAGGGGTTTGGGGGGGGGGGTCCGGGGCGGGGGGGGGGGGGGAGGATGACAGTCGCAGATTTGCACGCGTGTGGGGTTGCACACGTGTGCATGGCTGCGTGCATGCCTGATTGCACGCACGCGTGGCTGCATGCAGGGAAGCGCGCGGTTGCGCGTGATGCTTCCACGTGTGTGCGGACAGCTGCGTGCGCGCTTTGCACACACGCGCGTGCGGTTGCAGGTGTGCTCTGCGCGTGGTTGCACGCGTGTGCCGTTGCGCAGGGTTGCGCACATGCTCCGTTGCACATACGTGTGTGGTCTCACACGTGCAGAGTTGCGTGCATGCAGAAGCAGGTGCATGCATGGGTGCACCCCCATACGGTTGCACATGTGTGCATGCTTGCACACACACACCATTGCATACAAGCAGAGTGTACATGGTTGCACACGTGCACTGTTGCACGTGCATGTGTGGTTTCACCCGCGCACAGCTGCACGAATGCACGGTTGCACATGCATGGTTGCACACTGGCAGGGCTGCAGGCGTGCGGGGTTGCACGCGTGTGCATGCATGCACGCAGCCTTGCACGTGTGCACAGTTGCAAGCATGCACCGTTGCACACATGCACTCGATGGTGCTTGCACGAGTGTGCGCGGTTGCACGCGCACGTGCCCAGGCCCGCCCCCCCTCCCCCCGTCGTCGTCGTTGCCCCCCGCCTTTTGCAGCAGCCGTCGGCAGCGTCTGCGAGAGGAACCCCCAGATCTGCGGCCCCGGGCGCTGCGTCCCCCGTCAGGGCGGCTACACCTGCCTCTGCCACCCCGGCTTCTGGCTCAGCACCCAGGGCACCCACTGCATCGGTGAGGGCAGTGAGGGGGGGGAGCGGGGCGGGGGGAGCTCCAGGCTGATGGGGACACGAGGGACCGGGGGCCCTGTCCGTCCGTCTGTCCGTGCAGCCACCCACCTCTCCGTGCACCCACCTCTCCGGTCGAGCTTTCTGGGCACCCATCCATCGCTCCATGCGCCCACCCATCCCTCTGGGCACCCACTCACACCACCACCCCCCCGCACCCATCCCTCTGGGCACCAACCTCTCCATGCACCCATCTGTTTCTCAGCGCACTCACTTCTCTCGTCTATCTCCCCATGCACCCACCCATCTCCCCAGGCGCCCATCCATCTCTTCATGCACCCACCTCTCCAAACTCCCACCTTTCCATCTCCCCATGCACCCACCCATCTCTCCATGCACCCACCCATCTCTCCATGCATGCACCCCCCCTCTCCATGCACCCATCTATTTCTCAATGCACCCGCCTCTCCCATCTATCTCCCCACGCACCCACCCACCTCTCCACGCACCCACCCAGCCCTCTGAGCACCCATCTTTCCATGCACCCACCCGTCCGTCTGCGCACCCACCTTTCCCAACTCCCATCTCTTCATGCACCCACCTTTCCATCTCTCCACGCACCCACCCACCTCTCCATGCTCCCACCCAGCCCTCTGGGCACCCCCCTCTCCATGCACCCATCTATTTCTCAATGCACCCGCCTCTCCTGTCTATCTCCCCAGGCACCCACCCGTCCCTCTGGCCACCCAACTCTGGGAGTTTGGAAACTTCCATCTCTTTGTGCGCCCACCTTTCCAAACTCCCATCTCTCCATGCACCCATTGCTCTGTGCACCCACCCATCTCTTATGCACCCACCCATCCCTTGGGGCACCCACCTCTCCAAACTCCCATCTCTTTGTGCGCCCACCTCTCCAAACTCCCATCTCTTTGTGTGCCCACCTCTCCAAACTCCCATCTCTTTGTGTGCCCACCTCTCCAAACTCCCATCTCTTTGTGCGCCCACCTCTCCAAACTCCCATCTCTTCACGCACCCACCCATCTCTCCATGCACCCGTTGCTCCGTGAACCCCCCCCATCCCTCTGAGCACCCGTCTCTCCATGCATGCACCCACCCATCTCTCCTATCCACCTCTCGGTGCACCCACCCCTCCTCGCACCCACCCACCCACCCCGTGCTCTCCCCAGACGTGGACGAGTGTCGGCGCAGCCCCCGGCCCTGCCCCAACGGTCGCTGCGAGAATTCGGTGGGGAGTTACCGCTGCCTCTGCTCCCCCGGCTACCGCCCCAGCGCCGCCGGCACCGACTGCCAAGGTCAGTGGGGACCCTGGGTGCCACCCACCCGGACGCCGGGGTCCTTGGGTGGCCTGAACCCGGCCCGTGTCCCCGCAGATGTGGATGAGTGTGCCCAAAGCCCCCCACCCTGCACCCATGGGCGTTGTGAGAACCTGCCCGGCGGTTACCGTTGCACCTGCCCCGCCGGCTACCGGGGGACGGCGCCGGATGAGCCCTGCCAGGGTGAGCGGGGGGACGGGGTGGGACGGGGGATGAGTCTGTGCCACGATGGGGGGTCACCGTGGTGTGGGGTCATCGTGCCCGGGGGTCACCATGCCGTGGGGGTCAACGTTCCTTGGGATCGCTCTACCATAGGGTCATGGTGCCATGGGCTCACCATGAGATGAGGTCACTGTGCCATGAGGTCATCATTCCATGGGGTCTCCGTGCCCTGGGGTCATCATGCCATAGGGTCACTGTGCCATAGGGTTACCATGCTATGGGATCACCGTGCCATGGAGTCACCATGCCATGTTCTCCCGGTGCAATGAGTTCACCATGCCATAGGTTCAACATGTCATAGGGTCACCATGCCATGGGGGTCAGCAGTCCTTGGGGACACTGGCCCATGGGCTCACCATGCCAAGGGGACACCATGCCACAGGGTCACCATGCCGTGGTGTCCAGGTGCAATGGAGTCACCATGTCATGGGGTCACCTTGCCATGATCTCCGCATACAATGAGGTCACCATGCCATGGGGTTCACTATGTCTCGGGGTCATCATGCCATGGTCTCCCTGTGCAATGAGGTCACCATGTCTTGGGGGGTCATCATGTCATAGGATCACCGTGCCATGAACTCACCATGCCATGGGCTCACCATGCCAAGGTCTCCCTGTGCCATGGGCTCACCATCCCATGGTGTCCCCATGCTATGGTCTCCCTATGGCATGAGATCAACGTGCCATGGGGTCACCACACCACGGGCTCACCGTGCCAGTACCGCAACCTCTCCATCCCACACAGACATCGATGAGTGCGAGAACCACCTTGCTTGCCCCGGCCAAGAGTGCATCAACACCCCGGGCTCCTTCCAGTGCCAGCCCTGCCGTGAGGGCTTCCAGCTCCACCGCGGCCGCTGTGCAGGTACCCTCACCCCATCCCCCAAGAGGAGCACCCCAAAATCCTACCGGAGACCCCTCCGTAACCCTTTTGCCCCCCCAGATGTGGACGAGTGCGCAGTGGGTTCCCCCTGCGGTCCCCACGGCCGCTGCGCCAACACGGAGGGCTCCTTCCGCTGCGAGTGCCGGCGCGGTTACCGGGCGGGCGCCGGCGGTGGTCCATGCGCGGGTGAGTGGGGACTCTCGCGGCGTCACCGCGTGTCTCCCCCCACTGCCGTCGCCTGCCCTGACGGCATGGCGTGCCCGCAGACGTCAATGAGTGCCTGGAGGGCGACTTCTGCTTCCCCCACGGCGAGTGCCTCAACACCGAGGGCTCCTACACCTGCCTCTGTGCCCAGGGCTACACCAGCACCCCCCAGGGCACCTCCTGCGCCGGTGGGTGATGCCTGCACCCCACCCGCCTCTGCCCAACGCGCTCACCGTGACCGTCATGGTCCCCATACCCATCCCGGTCCCTCTGCCCATCCCAGTCCCTGTGCCAGTCATGGTCCCCATGCCCATCCTGGTCCCCTGTGCCCATCGTAGTCCCTGTGCCCACCATGAGGTACCCATGGCCATCCCGGGCCCCATGTCCAATGCCCATTCCTGTCCCCATGCCCACCCCAGTCCCCATGCACATCCTGGTCTCTTGTATCCATCCCAGTCCCCATACCCATCCCAGTCCCTGTGCCCATCCCAGTCCCCATGTCCCCACACCCTTCCCGGTCCCCGTGTCCCTATACCCATTCTGGTCCCCATACCTGTCCCCATGCCAAATCCCAGTCCCCATGACCCTATACCCGTCCTGGTCCCCACACCTGTCCCAGTCCCCATGTCCCCATGCCCATCCTGGTCCCCATACCTGTCCCAGTCCCCATGTCCCCATACCCATCCCGGTCCCTGTGCCCATCCCAGTCCCCATGTCCCCATGCCCATCCTGGTCCCCATACCTGTCCCAGTCCCCATGTCCCCATACCCATCCCAGTCCCTGTGCCCATCCCAGTCCCCATCTCCCCATACCCACCCTGGTCCCCACACCTGTCCCAGTCCCCATCTCCCCATGCTCATCCCGGTCCCCGTGCCCACCGCGGTTCCCGTCGTGCCCTCCCCATCACCCCATGTGTGTCCCCCCAGCAGACGTGGACGAGTGCCAGCGCGGGGGCGTCTGCGAGGGCGGCCGCTGTGCCAACACCGACGGCTCCTTCGAATGTCACTGCCCGGCGGGTTTCCGCACCGACGCCGACAAGGCCCTGTGCCAGGGTGAGGGGCTGCAGCTGTCCCCAGGGAGGGGGCGGGCGCTGCCCAGGGCCAAGGGGCTGGCATCGAGGGTGGCTTGTCCCCGCAGACGTGGACGAGTGCCAGGAGTACGGTGCCAGCCTCTGCGGTGCCCAGCGCTGCGACAACATCCCCGGTTCCTACCGCTGCGTCACCGACTGCCAGCCCGGCTACCGCGCCGGTGACGGCGGGGACTGCGTCGGTGAGTGCCGGGGTGGTACTGGGATGGACATGGGCAATGAGACGGGGATGGGGACGAGGGTGGGCACGGGGACGGGGATGGACGTGGGGACTGGGATGGGCACAGGGACTGGGATAGACGTGGGGAATGGGATGGGCACTGGGACTGGGGTGGGCATGGGGACCGGGATGGACATGGGGACTGGGATGGACACGGGGACTGGGATGGTCACTGGGACTGGGGTGGGCACTGGGACTGGGATGGGCACGGGGACGGATAGACGTGGGGACTGGGATGGTCACTGGGACTGGGGTGGGCATGGGGACCGGGATGGACGTGGGGACTGGGATGGACATGGGGACTGGGATTGGCACGGGGACTGGGATGGACACAGGGACTGGGAGGGACACGGGGACTGGGATGGACGTGGGGACTGGGATGGGCACTGGGACTGGGGTGGGCATGGGGACCGGGATGGACATGGGGACTGGGATGGACATGGGGACTGGGATTGGCACGGGGACTGGGATGGACGTGGGGACTGGGATGGACATGGGGACTGGGATTGGCATGGGGACTGCGATGGACACAGGGACTGGGGTGGGCATGGGGACCAGGATGGATGTGGGGACTGGGATTGGCATGTGGACCTGGATGGACATGGGGACCAGGGTGGACATGGGGCTGCTCCTGGCCTGGAGCCGGGGCATCCCCGGTGTCCCCAGCCTGCCGTGCCCCCCGGCTGGCCCCGGGGTGTCCCCCCTGTCCCCGCAGACGTGGACGAGTGCCAGGAGTACGGTGCCAGCCTCTGCGGTGCCCAACGCTGTGACAACGTCCCCGGTTCCTACCGCTGCGTCACCGACTGCCAGCCCGGCTACCGGCTTGGCGATGGCGGGGACTGCATCGGTGAGTGCCGGGGTGGGCAGCACTGGGGGGTTAGGCGACCATGCCATAGGGGATGGGGACACCGTGCCATGGGTCTCAGAGGGGCAGAGGGACCATGCCATGGGGCACAGGGTTGCAGAAGAGCCATGGGGTACAGCAGGGACCATGCCGTGAGGGGCAGAGGGACCATGGGGGACATCAAGGACCATGTCATGGGGTAGAGTACAAGAAGGACCATGCTGCGGGGCACATCGAGCCCCATGCCACGGGGCACAGGGCTACCGAGGGCCAACCCCACGCTGCGCAGAGACGCAGCAGCCCAGCACCAGGGTGGGCTCAGCACCACGCTAGGGTTGTGGGGTCACCCACCACAGACCATCCCTCCAAAAAACATTCCCACCCCCTTTCTCAGACGTGGATGAATGTTCCAACGGGACCTTGTGCGGAGCCCACGCCACCTGCCACAACCTCCCCGGCTCCTTCCAGTGTGCCTGCGACCCGGGCTACGAAACCGCCCGCCATGGCCACCACTGCGTGGGTACGGCTGGGGGACCTGAGACAGGGGGGACGAGACGACACACGACGATGACACCTGGGGAACCCTCCCCCGCCCCAATCTAATCTTGTTTCCTGCAGATGTGGACGAATGCGAGACGTTACGGGGGGTCTGCGGGGCCGAACGCTGCGAGAACGTCGAAGGCTCCTTCCTCTGCCTCTGCCCCGACAGCCGGGATGAATTTGACCCTGTGACGGGGCGTTGTGGCCCCCCTCCTTCCCCCCAAACCCCTCCCCAGCCCCCCGGCACGGCTGCCTGTTTCAGCAAAGCTTGTGGGGTGCTGGCACCCAACGTCACCCAGCAGCAATGCTGCTGCAGCCTGGGCTGGGCTTGGGGCACCCAATGCCCTGCCCAGCCCTGCCCGACCCCCGGCACCGGTAGGACTGCCCCCCGGACCCCCTCCTCAACACCCCAAAGCTCCCCCACCCCCCTGGGGTCCAGCCCCCTCAGTTGGGGGTTCAGCCCTTGGCGTGGGTGTGCTGGTGGTGTCATGGGTTTGGGGGGGGGCAGGAGGGGGTGTGTGGGCAGGGATTGGGGTGCGTGGGCAGGGGATGGGGTGCACGGGCAGGGGTCTGGGTGTATGGGCAGGGATTGGGGTGCGTGGGCAGGGGCTGGGGTGCACGGGCAGGGGCTGGGGTGTACAGGCAGGGATCGGCGTGTATGGGCTGTGGGGATGGGGTGAACAGGCAGGGATCAGGGTGTACAGGCAGAGGACAGGGTGTATGGGCAGGGGATGGGGTGTATGGGCAGGACCCCCATCTTGGTGACCACACCGTCTGTCCCCCCCCCAAGACGATCACCTTGCCATCTGCCCGCACGGGCACGGCCGAGCCCCCACCGGCCCCCAAGACTCACCGGCAGGTGAGTGCTCCCCCCAACCGGGCCTGGTGCCCACTGGGGTACCCCCCCCTCTTTGGGGACCCCCTGACGCTGCCCGTACCCCCAGATGTGGACGAGTGCCAGCTCTTCGGGCCCCAGCTCTGCCGGGGGGGGGTTTGCCTCAATGCCTCCCCCGGCTTCAGCTGCTATTGCCCCAGCGGCTACTACTATGAGCAGGAGCACCTGCAGTGCGTGGGTGAGACCCCCCCCCCCCTCCTGCCTGCACCCCTGCCTGCACCCTGACCCCCTGCCTGCACCCCAATCCCTGCCTGCACCCCAATCCCTGCCTGCACCCCAATCCCTGCCTGCACCCTGACCCTTGACTACCTGCCTACACCCCAATACCTGCCTGCATCCCAATCCCTGCCCTTCACCCTCACCCTTGCCTGTACCCTGACTACCTGCCTGCACCCCAATCCGTGCCTGCACCCCAATTCCTGCCTGCACCCCAATCCCTGCCTTCACCCTCACCCTTGCCTGCACCCTGACCCCCTGCCTGCACCCCAGTCCGTGCCTGCACCCTGACCCTTGACTACCTGCCTACACCCCAATCCCTGCCTGCACCCCAATCCCTGCCTGCACCCTGACCCTTGACTACCTGCCTGCACCCCAATCCCTGCCTGCACCCTCACCCTTGCCTGCACCCCAATCCCTGCCTGCACCCTGACCCTTGACTACCTGCCTACATCCCAATACCTGCCTGCATCCCAATCCCTGCCTGCACCCCTGCCTGCACCCTAATCCCTGCCTTCACCCTCACCCTTGCCTGCACCCTGACTACCTGCCTGCACCCCAATCCGTGCCTGCACCCCAATTCCTGCCTGCACCCCAATCCCTGCCTTCACCCTCACCCTTGCCTGCACCCTGACTCTCTGCCTGCACCCCAGTCCGTGCCTGCACCCTGACCCTTGACTACCTGCCTACACCCCAATCCCTGCCTGCACCCCAATCCCTGCCTGCACCCTGACCCTTGACTACCTGCCTGCACCCCAATCCCTGCCTGCACCCTGACCCCCTGCCTGCCCCCCCAGCCCCCTGCCTAATCCTCTGCCCCTCTCCCCCCCCCCAGATAACGACGAATGCGGGGCAGAGGAGGCAGAGCCCTGCCTGGGGGGTCGTTGCGTCAACACGGTGGGCTCCTACTATTGCTCCTGCCCCCCCCCACTGGTCCTGGACGGGTCCCAGCGCCGCTGCGTCGCCAACGACACCCACCTGGGTGAGGGTCCCGCCTACGGGTGGTGGTGGGGAGGGGGCGCTGGGCAAGGAAGGTTGGGTTCCACCGCCTGATGCCGGCGTGCGCGTGGTGTCCCCCTTCCCCAAATCTGCCCCGTAGATGCTGCCCAGGCCGTGTGCTGGCAGGAGGTGGGGGTCGACCTGGTGTGCGGCAGACCCCGGCTGGACAGGCAGGTCACCTACACCGAGTGCTGCTGCCTGTACGGGCAGGCGTGGGGCATGGACTGCGCCCTCTGCCCCACCCGCCACTCAGGTGACCCCCCCTCCCCTCCTTCGGTACCCCCAAATCTTCCCCACCCCAGGATGGGTGCTGGGTTGGCATCGCTCTCCTTGCAATATCGGGGCACACGGTCGTCCCCCCCCCCGCCAATCCCCGGGCATCTCTGTGATGGGGACCCACCGCATCCCTGCTGACCCCAGGCAATGGGGGGGACCCCCTGCACCCCCATAATGGGGACCCCTTTGCACCCCCCAGGCAATGGGGGGACCCCCTGCACCCCCATAATGGGGACCCCTTTGCACCCCCCAGGCAATGGGGGGGACCCCCTGCACCCCCATAATGGGGACCCTGCTGACCCCCTCTGGCAATGTGGGGGCCCCCTGCACCCCCCACTTAACCCAAGTGATGGGGGGGCCCTCTGCATCCCTATGCTCCCCCCGATAATACAGTGTCCTTTGTAGCCCCCCCCCCCCAGTTATGGGGTGACACCTTGTAGCATCCACAATTATGGGGACCCCTTTGCATCCCCACAGCCCCCCCAGTGATGGGGGGGTCCCTTGCAGCCCCCGCGGTGATGGGGGGGGTCCCCTTACATCCCCAATGATGGGGACCCCCATGCCCCCCCCGCAGGCTGCATGGGGTGGGGGTCCCCCAAACCCACCTTCTCCTTCTACCCCCCCCACCAGACGACTTCGAGTTCCTCTGCAACGTCCTGCGCCCCCCCAGCTACGGCCCCCCCCGCGCCCCCCCTTCCTATGAATACGCCCCCGATTTCGCCCCCCCTTACGGGCTCCCATATGGCCCTGACATTTTCGGGGGGCCCCGCGTCCCCTCCCCGCCTCTCCGTTCCGACTACGACCTCTACGGCTTCGGGGGGACGGCGGGGGGTTATGACCCCCGGGGGGACCCTCTTTACGCCCCCCCCCGTTATGAGGGTGACGATTTTGAGGACCCCCGGCGCCCTTTCACCCATCGACCCCGGGGACCCCGCTACGAGCCCCCCGACCCCCACCCTGGCCCCCCCTGGTCCTACCAACCCCATGGGACCGGGGGGTTCATCGAGGAGGAGGGTGAGGACGAAGAGGAGGAAGATGGTGAGCTTTTTGGGGTACACGAAGGGCGATGGGGGGGAGGGAAGGCGGTGGTGACCCCCCGCCCCAATCCTGACATCCCCCCCCCAACCCTACCATTGCAGCAGGGGAGGAAGAGTGTGGGGTGCTGAGTGGGTGCCAGCACGGGCGCTGCGTTCGGGTGCCCGACGGCTTCACCTGTGACTGCGACCCGGGGTACCGGCTGGACCCTGCCCGGCTGGACTGTGTCGGTGAGACCCTCCCCAAACCCTGGCACCCCCCCAACCCAGCACCCTGACTCCTCTGGAATCCAGCCCCCCCCCCCCGGCACCCTGACCCTCCTGGCACCCCGACACCCCCCTCGCACCCCAGACCCCTTCCCCTCCACCCAGACCCCCTGCCCAGCACCCAAACCCCCCCCCCCAGCACTCTGACCCCCCCTCCCAGCTCCCTGACCACATCCCCATCACCCAGAACCGCTCACCAGCCCCCAAATCTTGTCCCCTGCACTCAGACCCCCTCCCCAGCACCCAGACCCCCTCCCTGGCACCCAGACCCCCCCCTGCAGCACCCAAACCCCCTCCCCTGCACCCAGACCCCCTCCCCAGTAACCAAAACCCTCCCCCAGCACTGTGACCCCCCCTCCTCTGGCACATTGACCCATTCCTGGGCACCCAGACCCCCTCCCTGGCACCCAGTCGTCCCCCCCCCGCAGCATCCAAACCCTCTCCCCCGGCACCCAAACCCCCTCCCCCTGCACTGTGACACCCCCCTCCCCCGACATCCAGACCCCCTCCTCTGCACCCAGACTCCCCTCGCAGCACCCAGACCCCCTCCCTGGCACCCAAACCCCCTCCTCCTGCACTCAGCCCCCCTCCCCAGCACCCATACTCCTCCCAAGCAGCAACCACCCCTTCTTTGTGTACCCCCTCCCCAATAACCCCCCCATTCCCCCCCCCCCCCCCCCAGACATCGACGAGTGCTCGCAGGCAGCTCTCTGCCTGCCCGGCCGCTGCCTGAACACCCCCGGCTCCTATCGCTGTCTGTGTCCCCCCGGCCACGTCCTGGCACTGGCCCCCCCCCCGCTGCCTGCCCGCACGCCCTCGCGCCTGAGGACCCCCCCCGCCACGCCGGGGGCCCTATATTTATTGTGTGTATATATATATATTTTATATATATATAGGATCCGGGATTTGATGGGGGGGGGAGTCCATCCTGCCCCCCACCCGGACCATGGGGGAACACCCATGGGTGCCCCCGCTGGCACCTGGTTCCGTGTCGTTCCCCCCCCCCCCCCGTGTCGGGGTGCTGTGGTAAAGCATCCCGGGGGGGGGCGGGGAGTGGGTCAGTTTGGGGACACCCCCCCACCACTTTTACAGAATAAAGGTTTTCTATAAAATGAGGGTGCTTGGGGGGTGGTTTTCATCCCTGACCCTCCCCCCCCCTGTTTTGGGGGGGACTGGAGGGGGTATTTGGGTCCAGGCAGGACCCCCCCACATCCCTCCAGGCCCCCCAGGGGTGCTGGGACCCCGTGGGGCTGAGTCCCATATGGTGCTGGTGCCCCCCCCCCCCCCAAGGACTAGGACCCCCCCCCATGGGACTGGGACCCCTCCATGGGATTGGGACCCCCCCTATGGCACTGGGACCCCCTTGGAGACTGGGGACTCCCACCGTCAATGGGCTTAGGACCCCCCCCATGGGAGTGGGGGGACCCCCCATGGGACTGGGGACACCCCCCTAGCACTTGCACACACCCCCCTTGACACTAGGACCCCCCCTGCCATGGGATTGGGAAGTCCTCATGGGATTGGGCCCCCCTGCCCCTTGACACCCCAAAAATGTCAATGTTTTCATCGGAAACCACCCCAGACACCTGGGTCCTCACTGCCCTCCCTGGCCCCCCCCCCCAAACCATGGGGTGAACACAGTGAAACCAACCTGCTTTGGGCACCCTTTTATTGCCCCCCCTGCCCCGCCCCGGTGTCCCCCATCCCTACCCAGGAATGCCACCGACGCTACCCATTGATGGATCCCCCCCCCACCTTGGCCCCCCCTGGCTGGTTTCTCCTCATCCCTTGTCCCCTCCAACAACTCGGCGGCTTCATCCGGTGCCGA
The DNA here is from genome assembly GCF_900496995.4 of Aquila chrysaetos chrysaetos. Classification (NCBI taxonomy): domain Eukaryota; kingdom Metazoa; phylum Chordata; class Aves; order Accipitriformes; family Accipitridae; genus Aquila; species Aquila chrysaetos. The sequence continues at coordinate 342,530 of NW_024470381.1, read as the reverse complement.
GATGCCGCCAGCGACGCCGGTGATGCCGTGGAGCTCGGCCAACCGATGGAAGGTCTGCGCCAACAGCAGGACTCCCGTCAACCCCAGCAGCAGATACGCTGGCGGTGGTGGGACAAGACATCAAGAACCCAGCCTCAACCCATCCAAGACCTCCAATTTTGGGGCGGGGGGAGTCCGACCCCCCCCAGTTCTACTCACCGGCTACGGCTACTTGGTAGAGTTGCCTCAACGGTTGACCCGGTTGCTCAGCTGGCACGAGATCCCCCAACCCAATGGTGCAAAGAGAGATGATGCAGAAGTAGACGGCATCCAAGTAGGTCCAAGTACCTTCAAGGACGTAGAACCCGGCGGCGGGGAGAAGCACCAAGACCCCCGAGGTGACCCCCACCAAGAAGACGAAGTGGATATGGGCGGCCCCACGCCGGCTGTAGCCCCATCGCGCCTGTAGGTACAACCGGGGACGGTGGACCAAGGGCACCGTCAGCCGTCGGACGGCTGCCGTCAACGTCAACATGGTGATGGGGACGCCCACCACGGCGTAGGCCATGCAGAAGGCTTTGCCGGTTGCCGAGAGGGGGGCCACCGAGCCGTAGCCTGTTGGGGGGGAGGGAGGAAGAGGGGGGGGGTTAATGGGGTGCCCCCCACCCCTCAACCCAGAGCTGGAGCTTGGGGTGGGGGGGGGGGGATGTGGGGATGGGGGTGTGGGTGGGGGGGTTGTGGTCTTGGAGGGGGGTGTGGTGGGGGGCCTGGAGGTGCAGGGTGGGGGGGGTTGGGGGATCATGGGGTGCAGGGGGGTCCTGGGTGCAGGGTGGTCCTGGGGTGCAGGGGGGTCCAGGGGATCCTGGGGTTCAGGGGGGGTCCTGGGGTGCAGGGGGGTTCTGGGGTGCGTGGAGGGTCCTGGGGTGCATGCAGGGGTCCTGGGGTGCAGGGGAGGGGTCCAGTGCACATGGGGGTCCCAGGGGTCCCAGTGCACGCAGGGGTCCCCGATCTCCCGGGGGTGCCAGGGGTCCTGGTGCTCCTGGGGGGTCCCCCATCTTATGGGGGTCCCAGATCTCAAGGGGGGCTCCCAGGGGTCCGGGTGCTGTGGGGGGGTCCCAGTGCACACAGGGGTCCCTGATCTCCCGGGGGTCCCGGTGATCCCGGGGGTCCCCCATCTTATGGGGGTCCCAGACCTCAGGGCGGGGGGGGGGGTGTCCCGGGGGTGCCGCCCTTACCCACGGTGGTGAGGAGGGTGGTGACGAAGAGGAAGGCGGTGGCGAGGTCCCACTCGGAGGCGTTGGGGGTCCCGGGAATCCGGGGGGTCCCGGGGGTCCCTTCCAGCGCCCACAGCCCCAGTGCTCCCAGCAACAACAGCCCAGCGTAGGCGACCACCAACAGCACCACGCCGCGCCCCATGGCCCCGCGCCCCTCACCGTAGCCTCCGGCCCCGACCCCCCCCCCCCCCCGCGCCCCTCACCGTGGCCCCCGGCCTCCGGTCCCGCGCCCTTCACCGTAGCCCCCGGTCCCGACCCCGCGCCCTTCACCGCGGCCTCCGGTCCCCGCGACCATCACCGCGGCCTCTGACCGCCCCCCGGGATCCGCCCCGGGGGGGGCGGCACCGGGGCCGGGGAGGGGGGGTAAGGGGTGGTGGGAGGGAGGGCAGCACCCCCCCACCCCGGGGAACCAGTAATGGGGGGTAACTGGGATGACCAGTAATGGGGTGCAACTGGGGTGACCAGTACCGGGGTGCTCAGTCCTGGGGGGCAACTGGGGTGACCAGTAATGGGGGGCAACTGGGGGAGTGGGATGACCAGTACTGGCGGGGGGTAACTGGGGTGACCAGTACCAGGGTGCTCAGTCCTGGGGGGTAACTGGGGTGACCAGTAATGGGGGGCAACTGGGGTGCCCAGTACTAGGGTGCTCAGTCCTGGGGGGCAACTGGGGTAACCAGTAATGGGGGGCAACTGGGGGATTGGGGTGACCAGTACTGGGGAGGGTAACTGGGGTGACCAGTACCAGGGTGCTCAGTACTGAGGGGCAACTGGGGTGACCAGTAATGGGGACGGCTGGGGGATTGGGTTGCAACTGGGGTGACCAGTACTGGGGGGTAACTGGGGTACCCAGTAATAGGGTGCAGCTGGGGGACTGGGGTGCTCAGTACTGGGGTGCAACTGGGGTGACCAGTAACGGGGGGTAACTGGGGTGCCCAGTACCAGGGTGCCCAGTACTGGGGTGCAACTGGGGTGCCCAGTAATGGGGTGCTCGGTACTGGGGTGCAACTGGGGTGCACAGTAATGGAGGGTAACTGGGGTGCCCAGTACCAGGGTGCCCAGTACTGGGGTGCGACTGGGGTGACTGGTCAGTAGGCACCAGGCCAAGGTGGGGGGTGCAGGAACCCCCCCAGGTCACACCCCCCACCCCAGACAGACAGACAGACGGGGTGTCCGTCCGTCCGACCCCCCCGGCAGCGCCCATCAGTCACGGGACCGTCACGCGCTCCCACGGGACCAGCGGTTTCCTCCCGCAGCCGCCCCGGTGACGTCGGGGCACGTCGGGGGGGGGGTGACGGACACGTAACGGGGGGACACGGACAGCCATGCGGGGGGGTCCTGGGGGGGGACGGGGACGGGGACATGGTGGACCCCGCCTGGGCTCCCATGGAGCGACGTGGGCTGAGGGGATGGGGACGATGACGCCCAAGGGACACCGTGGTGCTGGGGACACCGTGGCCACCGCGGCCAGCCCTGTGGCCATGACACCACGGCTCTGGGGACATCCCTGGGGTCACCATGGCCCTGGGGACACCGTGGCCACCACAGCCATCCCCATGGCCATGATGCCACAGCTCTGGTGACGTCCCTGGGGACACTGTGGCCACCATGGCCATCCCCACAGCCATGACTCCACAGCTCTGGGGACACCGTGGTCCTGGGGACACCATGGCCACTGCGACCATCCCTGTGACCATGACACTGTGGCCCTGGGGCCACCACAGCCCTGGGGACACCATGGTCCTGGGGCCACTGTGGCCCTGGAGACACCACAGCCACCAGGGCCATCCCTGTGGCCATGACATCATAGCTCTGGGGACATCTCGGGGGTCACCATGGCCCTGGGGACACCGTGGCCACCACAGCCATCCCCATGGCCATGATGCCACAGCTCTGGTGATGTCCCTGGGGACACCATGGTCCTGGGGACATCCCTGGGGACACTGTGGCCACCACAGCCATACCCACAGCCATGACTCCACGGCTCTGGGGACACCATGGTTCTGGGGACACCATGGCCACTGCAGCCATCCCTGTGGCCATGACACCATGGATCTGGGGACACCATGGCCACCACAGCCATCCCCACAGCCATGACTCCACATCCCTGGGGACACCGTGGCCACCATGGCCATCCCTACAGCCATGACACTGTGGCCGTGGGAACACCATGGCCACCATGGCCATCCCCATGGCCATGACACCACGGCTCTGGGGACAGCCCTGGGGACACCATGGCCACCACAGCCATCCCCATGGCCATGATGCCACAGCTCTGGTGATGTCCCTGGGGACACCGTGGTCCTGGGAACACTGTGGCCATCCCTGTGGCCATGACACCATGGCCCTGGGGACACTGTGGCCACCACAGCCGTCCCCATGGCCATGATGCCACAGCTCTGGTGACGTCCCTGGGGACACTGTGGTCCTCGGGACATCCCTGGGGACACTGTGGCCACCATGGCCATCCCCACAGCCATGACTCCATGGCTCTGGGGACACCGTGGTCCTGGGGACACCATGGCCACTGCAGCCATCCCTGTGGCAATGACACTGTGGCCCTGGGGACACTGTGGTCCTGGGGACACCGTGGTCGTGGGGACACCATGGTCTCCACAGGCATCCCCATGGCCATGATGCCACAGCTCTGGTGACATCCGTGGGGACACTGTGGTCCTGGGGACATCCCTGGGGACACCTGAGCCCTGGGGACACCATGGCCACCATGGCCGTCCCTATGGCCGTGGCACAGAAGCACTGGGGACATCCCTGGGGACACCATGGTCCTGGGGCCACTGTGGCCCTGGAGACACCACAGCCACCAGGGCCATCCCTGTGGCCATGACACTGTGGCCCTGGTGACACCGTGGCCACCACAGCCATCACTATGGCCATGTCACCATGGCTCTGGGGACATCCCTGAGGTCACCATGGCCCTGGGGACACTGTGGCCACCGCAGCCATCCCCGTGGCCATGACACTGTTGCCCTGGGGACACCATGGCCATCCCCACAGCCATGACTCCACAGCTCTGGGGACACTGTGGTCCTGGGGACACCATGGCCACTGCGGCCATCCCTGTGACCATGACACTGTGGCCACCATGGTCCTGGGGCCACTGTAGCCATGGAGACACCACAGCCACCACGGCCATCCCCGTGGCCATGACACCACGGCCCTGGGGACATCCCTGGGCACACCATGGCCTCCACAGCCATCCCCATGGCCATGATGCCACAGCTCTGGTGACGTCCCTGGGGACACTGTGGCCCTGGGAACATCCCTGGGGACACCACGGCCCTGGGGACACCGTGGCCACCGCGGCCATCCCCGTGGCCATGACACCGTGGCCCCGGGGCCACCGTGTCCAGGCCCGCTCCGTTGCCACGGCGACACCAGGCGGGGCAGGCGCCGCCATCTTGAAGCCGGGCACGGCATCCCGGCTCCTCCCCCCGCCCCGCCCCGCCCCGCCCCACTTCCTCGCTTCCGCTGAAGCGGCAGGGCGGGTCTGCCTCTCCCGCTCGCCAACGACTTCCGGCAGAGCGGCCCAATCAGCGCAGCGCCAGCGGGGAGCCAGGTGACGGGCTGGCTGGCGGAAGCGGAAGTGAGGAGACGCGGCAGGATGGAGCTGGAGCGGCACCGTGAGCGCGGCGGGGGGGGGGGAGCTGGGGCGGCCGGTCCTGACCCGACCCCCCCCAAAACCCCCTCAGGCCTCACTTCTCCTCTCCCCGCAGCCCCCAAACGCCGGGTACCGGCGGCGGCCCCGCGTATGGCGGATCCCCACCCTCTCTTCGATGATACCAGCGCGGCGGGAGGCGGAGGCGGCGGCGGTGGCGGGGCCCAACCGGGCCGGGGTTACGGGGGTCCGCCTCCCGTTTCCTCCCCCTACCCACCTCCCGCTTCTTTCCTGAGAGAACCGGTATCCAGCCTGGCCGTGGTTTACGGCAGCAGTTTGGCCAGTCAGGGCCGCGATATCGTGGACCGTAACGTGAGTGGTACCGGGCCGCGGGGGGGAGCCGGTTACCGGGACACCGCCCCCCCCCCTCGCCCCTTCACGGCTTTTTTACCACCCCACAGCTTGATCGGTTCATCCCGGTGGGGAGACTGAAGTATTATTTCGCCGTGGACACCGTCTACGTGGGCAGAAAACTGGGGCTCCTCGTTTTTCCCTTCGTGCATCAGGTGAGGGGAGGCGAGGGGGGGGGGCACTACTGGAGCCTCGGGGGGGGGGCCCTAACGTTATTTCCCCCTGCCCTTCACCAAGGACTGGCAGGTGAGGTACCAGCAGGACGCCCCAGTTGCCCCCCGTTTTGACGTCAACGCCCCTGATCTCTACATCCCGGGTAAGTTTCTGGCCCACCCCATGTCCCCCGACTCCCCCCTGGGCCCCCCCCCTCTGGTGACGTGTCCCGCCCCCCCCCACAGTGATGGCCTTCATCACCTACATCCTCATCGCCGGCTTGGCTCTGGGCACCCAGAACAGGTGAGGAGAATGCTGACACCCAAGTTCTTCTCTAAAAAAAGGGTGTGCAAGCAAAACCATGCCACCCCCTCCAAATTTAAGGTGCCCCCCCCCCCCCTCAATTTAACCTTCCCCCCGCCCTCCAGATTCTCCCCCGACAGCCTGGGCTTGCAGGCGAGCTCGGCGCTGGCCTGGTTGATCGTGGAGGTGCTGGCCGTCCTCCTCAGCCTCTACCTCGTCACCGTCAACACCGACCTCACCACCATTGACCTCATCGCCTTCGCTGGCTACAAATACGTGGGGTGAGAGATGGTTTTTTAGTGTGGGGGGGTGTTTTTTATATTTTGCGGGGGGGATACAGCTTGATAACTCCCCCTCCGGTGACGGCAGGATGATCATCGGCCTCGTCTTCGGGCTCCTCTTCGGCCGAACAGGTTACTACGTGGTGCTGAGCTGGTGCTGCCTCAGCATCTTTGTCTTCATGGTAAAAAAAAAAAAAAAAAAAAGGGGGTGCAGAGAAAAAAGGGGTGGCTTTTTAGGGGGGGGGGGCTTCACCCCCTTTTTTTTTTTTTTTTCCTGCTTCCCCCCCCCCCAACAGATCAGGACGCTGCGGCTGAAGCTGCTGTCGGAGGCGGCGGCCGAGGGGGTGTTGGTGCGAGGGGCCAAAAACCAGCTGCGGATGTACCTGACCATGGCCATCGCCGCTGCCCAGCCCCTCTTCATGTACTGGCTCACCTACCACCTCCTCAGGTGAGGGGGGGCCCCCCGAACCCTGTTTTACCCCCCCGAATCCCATTTTACCCCCCCAAACCCTGTTTTACCCCCCCCAAACCCACTTTATGCCCTGCCCCGACCCCCACTTTGCCCTTGTCTGCTTCAATAAATGCTGCCTGGGGAGCGTGGTGTGGTATCTGTACCCTGGGTTTTTTTGGGAGGGGGTGCAGGCCACCTGGGGGGCCTCGGATAGTGGCCCCCCCCCCCCCCCCCCCTTCATGTCACAGATGTTGCTTTTAGGGGTGTGGGAACAAGCTGGGGGGGGTGTCCCCAGCTAAAGCCACCAGGTTTTGGGGTCCCCTTTCAGCCCCCCCTCCAGAATTTTGGGGTGCAGGGAGGGGCCACCCCTGGGGTTTTGTGTCATGTGTCGTCCCCCCAGTGACACCAGGGTGTGACACACATGGACTTTGCTCTGGTGACACCTTCAAGCTCTTTATTAGCAGGGAGGGGGAACTGGTGACATCTCATGGGGGGGGGGGCCCTTGTCACCCCCTTGTCACCCCCCTGTCCCCCACCTCAGTGACTTTTCTTCTCCTTCTTCTTTTCCTTGGGTTTCTTGTGCAGTTTGTCCTTTTTCTTGTGCTCGTGGCCAGGGCCATGGTGCTGGGGGGTGGCAGGGGGGAGTTAATGGGGTGGGGGGGGACACACAGGGCTGTGTGTGGCCCCCCCCCAAAATGGGGTGCAAGGGGATTTTGGGGTGCACGGGACATGGAAGGGGGGGCTCTGTCCTTACCTTCCCCTCATTGTCAGAGCTGGAGCTGGAACTGGAACTGGAAGAGTCAGAGGAGTGGCCGTCCTGGGAGCAGGGGGGGGAGGTGGAATTAGGGGGGGCCCTAGGGTGCCCCCCACGCAGCTGGGGGGGGGGGGTCCCAGGGCTCAGGGGGTGCTGGAGCAGTGGGGTGCCAAGGCTCCGGGATGCTGGAGTTGGGCAGGGGGGTGGGGTCAGGGTGCTGTGGGGTCCCCAAGTTTTGGGGGGGGGGGGCAGTCCTGGGGCTGTGGGGGTTACCAGAGCAGGGGGGGGGGCACTCTGGGGTGTGGGGGTCTCCAGGCTGGGGGGGGTGGGGGTCTTGGAGCTGGGGGGTGCCAGGGGTGTCCCCAGTCTAGGGGAGTGTGGGGTTCCAGGACTGGGCGGGGGGGGGGTGTCCCAGGAGTTTGGGGTCCCCAGGGCCATGGGTGCTGGGCTGTGGGGGTCCCCAGGGGAGGCCTGTGCTGGGGTGTGGGGGGGGGTCCCCACGCAGCCTCCTCACCTTGTGCTTCTTGCACGGCTCCTTCTGGTGTTGCTTGTCCATGGCGGGGGGGGAGCTGCCAGCAACTGCAGTGCCAACCTGGCCCCCCCCGGCTTTTATGGGTGCACAGGGTGGGGCGGGGGGGACCTTGCCCTGGGTGGTGCCTCTTGGGGTGGGGTCTGAATATTTTTGGGGAGGGGTGTATTTGCATGGCAGGGAGGGAGGCAAGGTTCAGGACCCCCCCACCCAAAACAGGGACAGTTCTGTCCCTTTTCTCCTCCCCCCCCCCCCCCCCCGACACCCCAATTTTCCCCAGCAGGTTGGGGGGGGTGAGCGAATAGGAGGACCCCCCCCACCCCCCTGGGTGTGTTCCGGATCCAGTCCAGCTGGCGCTAGGGTGGGACCACAGGGTTTATCTTTGCTGAGCCAGCAGATTTGGGAGGGAGGGGCCCACACATAAGGGGGTGCCAGTGTCCCCCCCATTCCCATAGGGGCCTGGACTCCCTGTTTTTGCCCCCCCCCCCCCCCGCCCCAAAGGGCCTCATCTGGGCTTGGGGTGGGGGGATGGTGTCCCAGCCCCATCAGAGCTTCCCACTCTCCCCATGGTTGAGAATCTCAGCCTCCCCCCCCCCCAGGCACTTCTGGGATGCCCCCCCACCCACCCCAAGAATCCCAAGCCCCCCCAGAGGGTGGTTCACATCTCCCTTTATTCAGGAAAAAAAAAAAAATCCCTCTTAACGTATAAAAAAAACCCCAAAACCAAACAACCCACCCCCAAAATTAATAATTAAACCCTCAATCTGGTTGATTCGACACAACAATGAATCAGGAATGCCCCCCATGTGCCCCCCCCCCCCCAAAAGCAAGGGGATAGGATCCCCCAAAAGCACTAGGACCCCCCCCCCCCCCCCCAAAATCACTTGGAGGGGGTTTGCCCTGCCCCAGGTCCAGCCAGCTGCTGAATCCAGGTGAGAAAAGGCAGGGAAGGGGGGAGAAACCCCCCCTCTCATGGGGGGGGGGGCAATTCCCCCATCCTCCCCCCACTAGTGAGTGCCCACAACCCTGTTTTTCTACAAAAGAATTTTAAAAAAACAGCCCCGAAAAAAAGAGGAAAAATAATTACAAAGAACAAGCAAGGTGCCCAAAATGCACCAGAGAAGTCATTATGGGGGGGAGGGGGGGCGTTAGTGGGGGGACACCTATGGAGGATCTTCTTGGGATGTCTATGGGGTTTGTGTGCAGGTGGGGGTGTTTGGGTCTCCACGCCCACATAGGGTAGCAGAAAAAAAGGCAGGGTGTGTTGTTGGGGTGTACCCCCCAGCCCCCCGCCCCACCAAGCCGGTTACCGTTGGGGTTCCAGGGCTGGTCTCCCCCCCTGCCAGGGACCAACCCGCACGATAGCCGGGCGAATCCCCAGGGGTAAGTCCACCGAACCGATATTAGCATATGCAGGCTTGGAAGGGAGCGCCCTGCCAGGTTTTTTGGGGAGTGCGGGCAGGCTATGGGGGGGCCGGGGGTGGGGTCAGGCACCCCACAACTGCCCACCCCTGTCCCTGGTGATCTGGGCCGTTCAACCTGTCAACCTCCTCCAGTTGTGCCCACCCAAGAGGCCGCCCACAGGGCTGTGAACCCTACATCGCTGTTTGGGGTGCGGAAGTTGTGCTCATCCCAACCCCTCCCCTTACCCCAAGGCCACTCCATCAACCGGGGGCAGCCCCCCCCCATTTCCCCGGAAAAATTTTCCCCACCCAGTACTGCGCGCACACCCGCAAAAAAAACAAGTTTGGTCGCCAATCCACAAACACAGAAATAAAAGTGGGGAATATTAATGGCTGTGGTCAGCGAAGTCATGGGAGGTTGGGTGCAGCGCCGCGCGGCAGTTTTGGTGAAGTAAGGGGGGGAACGGGTGTGGGTCAAATTGAAATCCTGCAGGCCCTCCCTCTGGTAGAAACAAGGATCTGTGGGGGTGGGCACTTCCTGTGCCGATAATGTAATGTCCACAACATCTGTATTGCTTCTATAACAGCTGGCGGGGTGGGGGGCGGGTGTATGATAAAGGCAGGCTCCTACACCGCAGTGACACAAGTTGTTGTTTTTGCGGGGATGGGGGGCCGCAACTGGGTACAACGCGGCGAAGCCTAAACGGCTTAGGTGGGGTTTATTTTGATGTTTATTGTCCACCCCGGGGCGTAGCTAGAGTTCTAAGGGGCCCTGCATCCTAAATATGGACTGAAGCGGGGGCTAAGGGCAGGCAATGCTGTGGGGGGGGTAAGGGTGTCTTGTATTTAGTGGGTAATGGGGGCTCCCTAGTTGGTTTGTCGGGTGTTCGTCCCTGTTTTTGTTTGGGGGGGACCCCAACATTTGGTGGAGCGGGGTCGCCGCGGCCAGTTGCCACGGGCGGCGCGACGCCCATGGTGTTGACGCAGGCGGTTGTGTGCGTGGTCCGCGGGTGTGTGTGGTCGAGGCTTTACATGGTAGTTGGGATAATACTGTACATGGTGCTGGTGTTTGAAGCTTGGTGGAGGCGTACCCCTGTAGGGAGGTGGTGTGCTGCAGGGGTGACCAGCACATAACCCCCACAACCGCGCCGCGTATCACGAGTGGGGGGAATCACTGGGGTGGGTGTGTGTTGTGGGTGTCCTGCGCGGTCGGTGGGGTCGCTGTAGGACTGTTTATTCTTCGGTTAGCCGCGGGTGTGCATTGGTGGAGTGTGCATGAGCTCCCGTATGAAGGTCGCTCGTTGGAGGGGTGAAGGGGTATAAAGAAAGGAGGGGGGGCTATATTAGAGGGACCGCCCCAAAAGAAAAGTTAAGTCCCCCCCGAGAACCAAAAAGAAAAGGTCACCTCCCTATATGCTTGCTTCTGGAGTATAAAAGGACGGCGGGTGGATGAAAAAGCCCACCCCAGAGGAAGCTCTAAGCTGAAGTAACTTATTGAGCTTTTAAAGCGACCTGTTTGTGGGAGCAGCCGAGAGCACTGGGAAGAATGCGGGGAGGGTGTGAGTGTTATGTATGCATCATCACCCCCAGCACCTCGTGTTGACGGACCGCCAGCTCATGACAGCCACCACCCCACCCCAAGAGGGTGTGCGTACCTCAATTGTCATCAGTGCACTAGTCTCCGGAATATGGCCCTGTATGATAGGAGTGGATAATTTGTGGGGAGCGGTAAGATGGTGAGGAAGGTGGGGTGTCAACTCTGGTGGCCTGTCCCCCTCAAAACTCGTGTGGGTGGGTGCCCCCCGTGGAACAACAACCCAACAGGGGCCGTGCAGCTCTTGGGTCATCGAAAATTCTCTCGTCCTTGTCTCCGAAAAAAGTCCAATGTCACGATGTTCCACCAATCTTCCCGGTGCAAGTCTCCCCCTCCTGCGCATGGGACTGGGTTTACCAGGTGTGACAGGGGCCCCTTGGTGTCACCCAATACCACCAGCACACCCGCCCTGTTGATGTTTCGTTTGATCCGGCAACCCAGCCGGAAACGGTTGTGGGTGAGGGGGGGGTGGGGGTGTGGTTGTGTTGTGCACCCACGCCCCTCCCCAGCGGGAATTTTGGGGACCTTGTTTGTCCCCGAATGGAAGTCCGACGCGAAGCCAAAAAAAAGGGAAGGAAACGGGGCCCCAGGTCAACCCCGCGGGTTTGTCTGACTGCCAACCCCAGTCCACCAGCTTGTCCCGCAATAGGCCGCCCCCCCGGTGGTGCAACCCCTGAACCGAGTATCCAGCGTTTTAAGAGACGGAACAGGTCTCCACCAAAAATCAAAAACCATCTTCGCCCGTGTCCCCCCCTTCCCCCTCCCCCCCCCGGGCCCGCGAAACAAGACGTTTGCCGGCAACAAGTCCTAGGCTGATCTGTTCCCACATTGGATGACCGGGATACCAGCACGGGGCGGATGTGAAGTGGGGTAGCGGGAGACGAGCCACACAAACCTGTAAACCCTGTGCTAGGAATCGTGCAGGAAGTTTCAACGACCCGTCGGGGGGCTCTGGGACGTGCCAGTCCGCCATTCACCTATCGCTCTTTCCCCTTTCCAGTCCCGGGTGGAAAGCTGTCTACACCGCCTGCGCGCGTGCCGCCAGCCTCCCGGTCTCATGTCGGCAGGTCCGGCCCCTTGTCCTGCCTGTGGGGTCCTGCTCCGTTGACCCTGTTCTGCTCCCATCCCGCTGGCGCGCCCCGTTCCGGGCTGTTACCAAAGTTGGCTATTCGGGTAACCCAGTCCGCGTATCACCGTTCGGGCCGGTGCTTGTACGTGGGCAAAACTGTGTCTCGTTGGTAGGCGTCGTATTCCCTTATCCCGGGTTAGCTAGGCTCCCATTCCCGTTCCCCGTTCCCTGTCCCAATTCCCGTCCGGTCCCTAGGTGCTAAATCTCCCGGGATGTCCCGTTTCCACGTTCCCCGTCCCTGGTTGCTGGCTCTGGGTCCCGCTCCCTTCCCGGTGCCTTCGCCGTTCCCCGTCCCTACCCTCCCGCGGTAAAGGAGCCTCGGCGGATCCAAAGCCGGCGGCGGAGCACGACCGATAACGTAACTCACGCTGCTCGGTGTCCAGCCGCCCGTGTCAGCGTCCCGGCCAGTGTTGGTGACTTGACGAAAGTGGTGTGACGCCTCGCCGTGGTCGCCGCTGAAAGGAAAAAAAAGTCATGAGCCCGGGGCTGCGGGGCGTGGTGTTTTGGGGGAAACTCCCGGGAGCACGGTGGGAAGAGCGTGAGGAATAGCGGGCGGGAACCCACCCCGCCCCTGCCGTGCGCCAGCCCCACGCTGTTCGCCGGCGCCAGTCCAGAAAGGGGGGGCGTCGTGTTGTTACATAACGTTCTCTACTGTGTTTGGGAGCGGGACCGTTGCCTGGCTATAGGGGGCTGGTGGGGCATGGCAGGTGGGTAGTAAGTTGAAAGGTGTGGGCGGGTGCCTGGTGGTGATTGGGCTGGTTGCGAGTGGGGAGATGTGTCTGGGTTGGGTGGAGAGGGGGAGTGATTGTGATTCCCCACCGTTCTTGGGGCTGGGAATTTGGCGGTAAAACAGGATGTGAGCTCCACGCTCGCCCCCGACCATAGAGACCGTATTAGCCCACAGCTCATCTAACCCTATAGATCCTATAGCTCCCTGTAGCCTCCTATAGTGCCCACAGCTCCCGTGAACTCTATAGGCCCTATAGCACCCACAGGTCGTCTAACCCTATAGGCCCCATAGCCCCCTATAGAGCCCACAGCTCCAACCTATAGACCCTATAATCCCAACTACAATCACCCCACAGCACCAAATAACCTAACACCTATAAAAGGGGTGGCCCATCATAGTCACCTTTATCCCCTATAAGCAGCCACACCTGCGCCTGAACCCTATGAGCCGGGGGTGTACCCCCCCCAGGTAGAAAGAAAGTCAACCCGACAGCTCATCTAACAAAGCCTATGTGAGGGGCGCCAACGCCATAATCGAACCCCTGAGTAAGACCCCGACAAGCTCCACCTAAGACCCTATAATCCCCCTATAGACCGCTGACATCGTCCCCTAGACCCATAGTGGCACGGGGAAGGCTGTACGCCGGACGTCCTATAGGCACCGCAACACGGCTCCCATTCGTAACCCTATATACCCGAAGCTTAACCGTGGTAACCCCCTATGAGCGCTCACTAAGCTCCCCTAACCCGTATAATGCCCGATAGCCCCCTTATATAGACCGGCCACAAAGCTCTGTTGACTCCTATAGATCCCCACAGTGCGCGCTATATGCCACTATAGCCACCGACACTCCCGGCTAGCCCATATAGAAAGAATCACTAATAGCACCTAGTAGTACACCGACGCCACTGTACCCTATGTCCCCTATAGTCACGCCACAAAGAGTGCGGTCGCCTAAGCCCTTAGTAGCCCGCTAACGTAGTGCCCCGTATCTGCGCCGGGTCTAGTGCCCGGTGTCCGTTTGTTAAGCGGGGGGCTTGTATTTTCCCGTGCGCCGGGAAGATGCAAACCGAATTGGGGGCCGGGACTTAAGCAGCAAGTGCTCAATGGTGGCGGGCGGGGGCCTGCGATGCCGAATGCGAAACATATGGGGCGAGAGTCTCGAAAAGAAGTATGGCGGAGCTCGGGGGGGCTTAGCTGGAAGCTCGCGTCGGGGCGGAGCTCGGCGGGCGGGTATGAGGGAGCTGCACCTGTGTGAGGCTGTAGTCTGGCGGTGCGGGTGCACCTGTGTGGACTCATCTGCTAATCGGAAAAGAACGGCGGGGCTGAAGCAAAGTGTGTCCATCGGCGTCCTGGTCGGGGCTCCTCCCGCCCTCCTGTCTGCCTCCTCCGTGCCACAGGGCCGGCCCGCCATCTACGTGCCCAACGGCCGCGCACGCCGGGACGGATATATGATACGCGGGACCCCAACTGCTCGGTAGACGGTGCCGGCCGCCTCACAAGCCCGGGATGGGGTGTGGAAGTGTAGAGCGTGAGTTATAAGAAACGGGGGTGGGGGGGCGCGGGCCTTTGATGGAGGAGAACCTGCAGGCCGGGGATCACTAGTAGGGCGGCTTTGGGGAGTAGATATTGACGCCAGTCTGGGCTGTGAGGGTCCTTATTGGTTGTTATCTGGGAGTGTTAGCGCGCCCAGGATATTGAGGACGGCCGTTACGGGTGGGGTCCTGAGCGCCAGTTGGGGGGATGTCCCCATATGGTATGGTTTGTAAGGTGGTGTCACAAGAGGGGGGGGAGGCACGGATCCTGGAGGAGGGGCTGCTTTGGAGTCTAATCGGAATATGTACGTCTGGAAGGTGGTTCTCGTATTAGGTACGGCGTAAATTATGAGTGTCCTTACGGTGGTTCTGGAAGGGTGTGGGTCCCCCTGTTGGGCTTGTGGCTCTGAAGGCTCCTGGGGGGCAGGCTGTGGCTTTAGGGGGGCTCTGGGGGAAACCGAAATCTGTAAAACAAGGTCCTGAGGGGTGGGTCCTACCTTTCAGGGGGTCACGAGGGAAGGTTAATGGAAGGGGGGGTTCACAGAGAAGACAATTGAGAGAGGGGCTCTGAAACCCTCTGAAGGCTGCTGACGGGCAGGCTGTGGGCTTTGGGGCAGGCTCTGGGGGCCTCTCTGAGGACCCTGAGGGGGTCCTGACCTTTGGGGTGGTCACAGGGAAGGTTTGAGGGTGCTCACAGCCTTGAGGGGTGGCTCTGAAGACTTAGCGGGGGGCTCTGGGGGCCTCTGTAAGGCTTATGGCCTTTGGAGGAGAGGCCTAGGGTGAATCTTGAGTGGGGTTGTGGGCTTGGGGAGTGAGCCTGGGTCCTTGGGGGGGGTCCTGTGGGGTCACAGCATCAGGGGAGGGTCTTGGAACCCCTCTTGGGGGGCACGTTGTGTGGGGTTGTGGCCTTTTGGGGGGTGATGACCTTAGGGAAAGCCTGAGTGGGGTCACACGCCTCAGGAATGACCCGTGTCCCTGGGGGGGTACTCTGGGGTGTCATGGGCCGTGAGGGGGGGGGTCCAAATCCTCCTGGGGCGTTCCAGCCCTTTGGGGATGGGGTCTCTGGTCAGGTGGCCTGCGCACTTCTCCAGGAAAAGCCTCTGTTCCTTTTTCTTTTTTTTGTCATTTTTAAACCGAAAATGGCTCATTGTTCCTTCCCTTCACGGGGAGTGGGCTGGGGGAAGCCGCCCCAGTGGCTCTGGCGACGTGTGGGGGGGGTCAAAAAGGGGTTTCACACCCCACCACCACCCCCCCCCCGAAACCACCACCCCATCATTCCCTCTGCTCCAAGCTTCCTCTTCATCTCGAGGAAATCCCGCCCAAGCCTTCCCCGACGCCCCAGGGTTGATTTTGGGGGGGGGTTTACAGGGCTTCAAAGCACCCCCTACCTTGGGGGAGACAGATTCACCCTCCCCCACCCCCTCTGCAGTCACAGGATCCATCCCGCTCCCTCAGAACGGAGCAGCGGCTTTTTTTCCCCCAGCAAAAATCTGGATCCTGGCTATTCCAACCGACCCTGGAGAGTGGCTGGGAGCCCTCGAGGGAGCGAGTTCGCCCGGTCGCTGCCCTCAAATTCTCCGTAAACAGGAAACGACTTGCACTTTTAAACCCAGTTCATTACCTCGGTGGCTTAACGAGGAAGAAATTTGGGTCTTTCCCGGGGCGGTGGATTCTGATCCACGCTGGGATTTTTCTTTTCCTGAGCCAAAAATGTGGCTTTTTGGGTTGTTTGGGGTTTTTTTTAAACATATTTCATCACTTTCAGCTAGAAATCAGGTCCCAGCTGGATAATTTTGCGGCACCTGGAGCGTCTGTGGCCACCGGCCCAGCAAATCCATGCACCACTAGCTCTTCTCCACCACCCCCCGACCCCAGGAGGTGTATTAAGTTGGGGGGGCAGCACATAGAGGCCCCCCAAAACCTCCCCATGCCTCTGAGGGGCTGTACCCCACCCTGTGATCCCATTTGGGGTGTCCCCCCCCATGTCATGGAGCGCCGGGAAGTGGCCAAGGGGGTGGTTTTGCGACGGAGGATTTCGGTAAAGCCCGAATTTGGGGATTTAGGCTTGGTTTTGTCTAAAACTGGAAGTTTCTGGCTCTTTGGTATATCATCATCATTATTTTGTTTATTATTATCAGTATTTGGTTTATTATTGTCAATTTTTAATTATTATTTAGTTTATTATTATTTGGTTTATAATTTTCAGCTTATTCTTATTACTTGGTTTATTATTGTTGGTTTATTCTTATTATTTGGTTTATTATTGTCAGTTTATTACTATTATTTGGTTTATTATTGTCAGTTTATTACTATTATTTGGTTTCTTATTGTCAGTTTATTACTGTTACTTGGTTTATTACTTATTATCGCGGCGGTTTTGCTGTCGCTCTGGCCCTGGAGCACTGCTCCCTGCCCTATTTCCAGCAGCGCAGGCTGGGGGGGCTGCTGGATGTTTTCTGTGGGGGGACAGTTCGCCTCCCGGGCTCTGCCTCGTGCTGGGAATGGGCACGGAGCTGGGCTGCCGAGCCAGTAAATCCCTTCCCAATGCAGGGGGGCAGGTTGGCGGTTCCATCTGTCCCCCCAAAATTTGGGGAAAGTGGGGTTTTTGGTTGTGGCGGTTAATGTCTTTTTTTGTTTTTCCTCCTGGCAGAGCTCTGCTCGCTGCCCAAGGTGGTGGGACAGTGCCGGGCCTCAATGCCACGGTGGTGGTTCAACATCAGTGGTGGTTCGTGCCAAAGCTTCGTCTTTGGCGGCTGCAAGGGGAACGCCAACAACTTCCTGACGGAGCGGGAATGTCAGGAGAGCTGCATCCTTGGAGGGGGTAAGGTCACCATGGAGCGGGGGCATGGACACACACGGCGCTGATCCCATCCCTTGGGGGAGCCGGGGATCGTCCCGGCGTTCACCACGAGCGGAGAGCGGATGTCATGGTGAATGCCTATGTGGCCGTGTCCTGGTTTGGGGGGGAATCACTCACCCAATCCTTCCCTGGGAACCATCTCAGGAGGCTTTAACACTGAATTTGGTGTCAAACACCCCAAAATAATTCACCAAATTGGGTCATTTGTGGGTCTTTTTATTGTTTTGCTGTCAAACACCCCAAAATAACCCACCAAACTGGGTCATTTTGGGTTTGTGGTTTGTTTTGTTTTTTAAATCATTTTCCTCAGTTCCGAAGAAACCCGAGCATCGCGCTGAGCAGACCAAGGCCGACTCCACCTACGACGGTAAAACCTTACAGCGACGCTCAGCGCTGCCAAATCCCTTTCCCCCCACCACCATTTCCTTGGGCAACGCCAGGAGAATTTGGGGGGAGGTCTGTGCCCAACATACCCCCCCTTAAATTCCTCCCCACCCCCCCCCCCCCCCACCCCAGCATACTGCACCGTCCCTCGGGTGACCGGCCCGTGCCGTGCCTCCTTCCTGCGCTGGTACTACAGCCCGGCAAACCAAACCTGCCGGCAATTCATCTACGGCGGCTGCCGGGGAAATAAGAACAACTACCAGCACGAAGAGGAATGCTTGAAACGCTGCAGCCCCAAGCCAGGTGAGGGGCAGGGGACCGTCCCCGAGCAGCCTCAGGGACATTCCGGTGTCCCCGTCCCCTGTCCGCCCCCCCATCTCACTCCGGTTTCCCTCCCCGCAGAAGATACCGGTGGCACCGGTGCCAATTTCCGCAGCGATCTTCTCTCTACTAAAGGTAAGTGCTGGCGGGGCTCCCTTCCCCACCTCCCCTGGAGACATGGGTGACATCCTAATGTCCCCTCTTGGTGTTTTTTTTGGGGGTGTCCCCCCCACACACACAGTGCTGGCACTGGGAGTGCTCCTGGCCGTCCTGGCAGCCATTTTGCTGGGTTACGTGACAGACGTCGCCCTCAAGACGTGCCGGAGAAAACCGGAGCTGCCGGGAGTGGGAACGGGATGGAGCCCCAGCGACGACAAGGAATATCTGATGAGCAACGCCTACACCCTCTGAGAAGCGGGGGGTGCATCCCTTCTTTGTGGAACCCCCCCCAGAATGGGAGGACCGCCCCCCCT